>NW_007258316.1:40514-49626 GCF_000164805.1 Carlito syrichta
CGCCCTTAGCGCCGCCGACACCCGGCCCGGCACCACGGGCAGCGGCGCAGGGGACAGGAAGGTCATCGCCACGAAGGTTTGGGGAACAGGCAAATGGTTCCATGAAAGAAACGGATATGGTTTCATCCACAGGAATGACACCAAGGGAGATGGATTTGTACACCAGACTGCCACAAAGAAGAATACACCCAGGAAGTGCCTTCGCAGTGTAGGAGATGCAGAGACTGCGGAGTCTGATGTGGCTGAAGGAGAAAAGGGTGCGCAGGCAGCAAATGTCTCAGGCCCTGGGGGTGTTCAGTTCAAGGCAGTCAATATGCAGCAGATCGTAGCCATTATAGACGCTATCCACGTGGTAGGGGTCCTCCACGCAGTTACCAGCAGAATTACCAGAATAGTGAGAGTGGGGGAAAGAACGAGGGATCGGTGAGTGCTCCCGAAGGCCAGGCCCAACAACGCCAGGCCCTACCACAGGCGAAGGTTCCCACCTTTGGGCCCCATGGGCATGGACCACAGTGTTCCAACCCTCCTGTCCAAGGAGAAGTGATGGAGGGTGTTGACAACCAGTGTGCAGGAGAACAAGGTAGACTGGGGAGGCAGAATATGTGTTGGGGTTACAGACCACAAGTCCGTAGGGGCCCTCCTCGCCAAAGACAGCCTAGAGAGGACGGCAACGAAGAGGATAAAGAACATCCAGGAGATGAGACCCGAGGTCGGCAGCCCCCTCAACGTCGGTACCGCCGCAACTTCAATTACCGTCGCAGACGCCCAGAAAACCCTAAGCCCCAAGATGGCAAAGAGACGAAAGCGGCCGATCCACCAGCTGAGAACTGGTCCGCTCTCGAGGCTGAGCAGGGTGGGGCTGAGTAAATGCCGGCTTACCATCTCGACCATCATCCGGTTTAGTCCTCCAATAAGAAAAAAATGAATATGAAATTCCAGCAATAAGAAATGAACAAAAAGCTTGGAGCTGAAGACCTTAAGTGCTTGCTTTTTGCCCGTTGACCAGGTAACTAGAACTATCTGCATTATCTATGCAGCATGGAATTTTTATTATTTTTACCTAAAGACGTCTCTTTTTGGTAATAACAAATGTGTTTTTTTAAAAAGCCTGGTTTTTCTCAATACGCCTTTAAAGGTTTTTAAATTATTTCATATCTGGTCAAGTTGAGATTTTTTAAGAACTTCATTTTTAACTTGTAATAAAAGTTTACAACTTGATTTTTTAAAAAAAGTCAGCAAACTGCAATCACCTGTTAATAAAGGCCTTAAATAATTGTAAAAAAAAAAAAATGGTAAGTTTCACCAACAACAAACAGATTGACAACTAAATAAAAAGCACAATCCCATTCAGAATAGCCACACATACAAAATGAAATACCTTGACATCCACCTAACCAGAGAAGTGAAAGACTTTTACAATAATAACTGCAAAACACTGCTCAAAGAAATCAAAGATGATACAAACAGATGGAAAAACATTCTATGTTCATGGATTGGAAGAATGAATACTATCAAGATGTTAATGTTACCCAAGGTAATCTACAAATTCCATGCAATACCTATCAAATTACCAGCATCAATTTTCATAGACCTAGAAACAACAATACAGAAATTCAAATGGAAACAAAAAAGAACACACATAGCTAAAGCAATCCTAAGCAAAAGGAACAAAGTAGGTGATAGCGCACTTCCAGACTTTAAACATTATTAAAAGGCTACAGTTACCAAGAAGGCATGGTATTGGCACAGGAATAGGCAAACAGACCAATGGAGCAGGACAGAGATTCTGGAAATAAAAACACAGTCCCTCAACCAACTCATCTTCAACACTGCCATCAATAACAGTCAATGGAAAAAGGAAGCCATATTTAGCAAATGGTGCTGAGAAAACTGGCTAGCCATATGCAGAAGAGTAAAAGAGAACCACTATCTATCATCATATACAAAAATCAACTCAAAATGGATCAAGGACCTAAATGTAAAACCTCAAACTATAAGAATCCTAGAAGAAAGCAAAGGAAACACCCTTCTGGACATTGGAGTAGGCACTGAATTTATGACCAAGTCCCCAAAAGCAAATGCTGCAAAAGCTAAGATAGACAGGTGGGGCTTTATCAACCTGAAAGGCTTTTGCACAGACAAAGAAACCATCTTGAGAGTAAAGAGACAACGCACAGAATGGGACAAAATATTTGCATGCTATGCATCTGGTAAAGGCCTAACATCCAGGATCTGCAAGGAACTCAAATGAACTGAAAGGAGAAAAACAACCCCATTAAAAAGTGGGCAAAGGACATGAACAGACACTTCTCAAAGGATGGCATACGAGCAGCCAACAGACACATGAAAAATGCTCAGCCTCACTAACCATCACAGAAATGCAAATCAAAACTGCAGTGAGATACCACCCAACTCCAGCAAGGATGGTTATCATTAATAAGTCCAAAAACAACAATAGCAAAAACATGAAACCAACCCTGTTACCCATTGAAAGTGGACTGGATAAAGAAAATGTGGTACATACACACAATGGAATATCATGCAGTCATAAAGAAGAACAAAATCATGGCCTTCGCAGCAACTTGGATGCAGCTGGAGACCGAAGAACTGAATACCACATGTTCTCACTCACAAGTGGGCCCTGAACACTAGTCACATTAGCCAAAAGGGGATGGGGATAGGTAGTCTCTGGGCACTGCTAGGGAAGGGAGGGAGGGAGGAAGGAAGGAGGGATGCACGTGGCAACACAATGACTACCTGGTCCACTACCAGGAGAAATGAGGGCCAGCTAGAAGCTCAAACATCACCTGCATACAGCCTACTTATGTAGCACATCCTCACTTGTACCCCACAACTCTAAAATAAAATAAATGAACAATAAATAAATAAAACTCATATCTTGAAAAAAAATATGGTAAGTTTAAAGGGAGCATTCAGGGAAGACTTCCTGAAGGAGGAAAGGCTAGGCTGCATCTTAATGACAGGAGGCTACACCTCTGAGGAGAGCCGTGGGAGGGGATTAAGCAACAGCAGAGCTGGGAATGGACAGAGACTGTTTGGTGGACAGAGAGTAACAGTCCACATGGAAGAGAGAAGTTGGGCGGGTTGGGAGAGAGGCCTGGAAGCAAGGGCCCTTTGACGCCTGAATTAAAACCTCAAATACCGGGAGTTTGAACTTACCCTGTCAGCAACAGAGATTACCGCTGCTGTAGACACAGACTGAGGAGCTTGCTCGACTCCTGATGGTTCCTGCAGTGACCAGCACTAGGCTCCTTCCAGGTCCCCTTCACTTACTTGATCCCAGGGTGACCCATCCTGGCCTGACCTAAGCTAGAGCAATTGGAATTTGAAAACTCAAAAGAAGACACACAGAAATGGGTGAGACCAACTGATCCTACGTCTGTGGCCTAAAGAGAGACCACGTGGGCTTCCAGGGCTGAGGTTCCTGACCCTCCTGTGGTCCCGAGGTACTTCTTTCTTCCATTCTGTGAGCCCTCCTAACCCTGCCTATACAGTTATTCTTGGTTGAAGTTAAATTAACTGATATGGAAATGAGTGCTGAAGAGCAGGTCACAGGCATCAAACTTCCAGGAAGGTGATGAGTATTTAAATTAGTTAGCAGGAAGTGAGACTCCCCTCCAAACTCCAGGATGGGAAAATAGCACCTGTGTGATAAAGTGGTGAAACAACTCGTCATCACCTCAGACTGTGTGCTCACTGGATATACTCAGCAGAGGGCAGGATTCCCATGCTGACTTTCAGGCTGTAGAAAATGGCTATTACGAGAGAAAGGTCCAAGAGGAAGGCATTGAAGATTCTCCCCCACTCAAAACAGAAAGTCAAAAATAACACCTTATCCTATGACTAGTGACTCACAGATAAGAGAGACACAGATATGTTGATTTCTATCATGCCTTATTTTAATTCTCCAGTTTGGCCAGTAAAAAATTAAAAAATAAAAATACTGATGGCTCTTGGGGAATAGACATGAAATGTTACAACTAAATCAATCAGCTGTGTGTGCTCTTCTAAGTCTGGTTTCCTTGCTGAAGCAAATCATTACAGCCGTGGTATTTGGCATGTAAACACTAATCTAGAACAGGGGTCGGCAAACTTTTTCTTGAAGGGCCAGATAGTATTTTAGACTTTGAAGCCAGATCGTCTGTGTCCCAACTACACAATTCTAAGTTACAGCAAGAAAGCAGCCACAGGCAGGACGTCAATGAGTGGGCCTGGCTGTGTTCCAGTAAAACTAATTACAAAAACGGGTACCCGCAGGACTAGAGTTTGCCGACCTCAGATCAGGAAATACATTTTTCTCCTTATTGGTACAGAGAAGCCACCTGAAGAAGTAGTTTGCTTTCAGCTGTCAAGGGCAAAGTATACTTTGTATCTTGCTTCAGGTTATGCTACTTTCAGGGAATTTGCCTCATACTAAATCTACAGGGGCCTCATGGTGGCACCAACCAGCAGGATATCACTTTGGTCCACATTGTTGTTAATATTGTGCTGAGAGAGCCTGGAAAGCAATAATTTTAAAAAGACACCTAGATAATTGATAAAACACACAGCTAACAGAAAGTGAAAGATAAAACCAGAGAAAATATCAGTCTCCCACTTCAGGGAAGATCGTGGGTTCCAGTGGAACTAAGAAAGCATCAATGAGTGGGAGTCCATGCTTAGAGTTGATGCTCGGCCTCCTCTGTACTGTTGTTTTCTCTGTTCATGAGCCTGCCTGTCCTAGGAAGGGCAACCCAGCATACTATACCGTATTACCAGAGCCCCTTCTGTTGTGGGGGGCATTTTGGTGAGCATTTACATGAGATATGAGTATTTTTAGGTCTTGGACTCATTCCAAGAGGTCCGTTGACACACTCTCCTAACTCTTCTGGACAACACTCTTCACATCTCATTTCTTCTGCTGCCCCTAGAACCTGACCATACTGAGAGGGCTGCCTAGAAATTGATCCTTGGTGACCTTTCCTCCTAGGCAAAGTAGACACTGTGACAAACTCATTGAATTCAACCACCTGGGGGGAACCTTCTTCTTTGCTGTCCTTTAAGGCTACCCTCAGAGGGGTTGTGACTGACAATCTAGCTCAGATTGGTGCAGGCACAGTGCAGAGCCCTTTGTGCATAAGCCAGGCTTGAATGCTTTCATCCTCAATCAGATACTCATAGCAAATTTCCTGTGAGGTCCTGGGTCCAGCTGAAGAGAAGAGGAGGGAGCATTGCTGGGATTATGAATGATGTAAGCACAAATAACTTGTCCCTGGTGTCTTCAGAGCCTGTGTGGATGAGGTTCAATATACCATATACTGCTTCTCCTTTGTGATGCAATGTTATTGGGTTTCTCTACTCTATGGCAAAGTAGGCCAGCTGGCAGTCAGTTCCTACTAAACAACTTAAGTGTCATGGTAATTTGGTCTTCCATAGTCAAACTCCTGGTTTCCCCTGAAGTCCGGTAACAACTCAAGAATTCTCTCTTGCTGAAAGAGGCATCCCTTTCTTCACCCTCCTAGGGGCTGCTGCCATGCTCCCATCAAGACTTGTATCCAAAACTTGACTAAAAGAGCTCAAGGATAGAAAAAAGATGTTGGAAAGGGCATTCTCACAAAGTGGTGGTGGTGGTGGTGGTAGTAGTGATTGAGGAAAAGTTTCCAGAATGAAAGTACACAGGTATCTGAAGAGAAGAGGGCACCAAGTGCCCAGCTCAACAAATGGACACATACCTCTTCAAAGCACATCACTATGAACTTTCTGAACAGCAGAGATAAATATGTTGAGACCCTTCAAGGAGGAGAAGCAGGCAATAGAAAGGAACAGAAATGAACTTGGCATCAGATGCTCAACAACAGCATTGGCTGATAAAAGGCTGTTGACATCGGCATCACGGTTTTGAGAAAATGTTATGTTCAACTCAAAAATCTATACAGAGCCAAAGTATGAGATCAGATATGAGGATAGAGCACAGATCTTCTCAGGCATGTAAGTACTTTAAAAGTTACCTCCAGGTAACCCTCTCAGGTCCCCTCCCACTGTGGGAGCTTTTCTGTCCTTTCAATAAATCCTGTTTAGAAAAAAAAAGTTACCTCCAACTTAGTCATTCTCAGGAAGAAACAAAATATGTGCTTTTGCAAAATAAGGAGGTAAAGAAGAAAAGAGGAAGTCCTAGGATCTTGGAAAAGGGTTCCACACAGGACAGCAGCAAAGTGACTCCCTGGACCTTCAGAGAAGCCAGTCCAGACCAGTCTCGAGAAAGAATGTGGAGTGTGTGGTTTTGGAACATGTTGGAAAATTACTGTTAGACTCAAGACAGATCAAATTTAAGCATTTGGAAATTGGTGATAAGTGTTTTTAAAAACTAAGCAGATGGAAATTAAAAAAAACACCATCAACTGCAAGAACACATAACATTAGGTCAATGGAATAATACTTATGTGGTCATAATAGTGAGGGTGCAAGCTAATGATTTACACAGAAGCTGTCAATCATATCAAGAGGGCATAGGAAGGGGAAGTGTAAATGAGCTGACTCCTCACCCTAAAAAACAAAAACTCAATAAATAATGTCTAAGATTGGTACATCACAGAGCAGCTTTATAAGCGTCTAATTTAACAACACGTAGGTAAGTACCAGGAGAAGTACCAGCTAGAATGAAGGTGGTTGCCTGGGAGGAGTGGGCAGAGGTGGGGATAGCAGGGGCGGGGCAGGAGATGCTGGTTCCATTTCCAAACTGTGCACTATTATCATTTTTGTGAAAAGTAGCTTTAAAAAACTTGACGTTATTAAGTGAGGAAATAAAAGCAAAATGGAGATAAAATAGGCGAATATGATGAAATCATAAACAGAATTCCTTACTGCATACAGGTCACTGACAATTGAAAGGGATGAACACAGATGTAGCCATGCACTTCTTCATAACCAAAACAAAGAGTAAACACTGCCCATGACAGGTACTAAAGTATTGTTAAATTATTAGAACAATAGTAAATTAGAGGCCAACCAGCTACACATTTTGGACAAATGTCAAAGGGTCCAACGTTAGTCAAAAATCAACACCTACCATAGCTAAGGCCAAAAGTGATCATTATCATTATAGAAAAAAAATTGCTGGGATTTAAGAACAATCTGAAATTTTATTTAAAAATGCAATTACAATTACAATTGGATTATTAAAATTAGTGCTCTGATTTTTAAAGTTTGATATCTTGGTGCAGAAACAGTAACTTCTCTGCACCATCAGCGTTCAGTGGTTCCTGTGGTCACTTTGAATGCACACAACCTCCACCACAGGAGCACACGTAGGTACTAGTGACTCACTTCCAAGGTCAGTGGAGGAGCAAGGTTTGGTATTTAAAGTGCCAGGACAGAGGAGTGTTCATGGTGACGTTGTCACCAAGCTTCTAAGTTTTTCTTTCTTTATCTCTCCTGGTAATCAACAAAGGTGACAGTTTCTCTCCTCCTCGCTCCTCAAATTAAAGATACCATCACTAGTGATAATGCAGTTTCATAGTTGTGCACTACTTGAAGAAGCCTTCTGAGTATATTCAGAAGCTGACTGTTGGGACACCCCCTAGGTGCCACTTCCAGTCCTCTTGCACTCTTCCTTTGAGGGTACCAGTCAGCCTCACATGTGTGCAGTCTGATGGCGCCTCACCCCTCTCCCAGGGCTCCTCCTCTAATACTTGGGACCCACACATGTGCAACCTGCAATTTTAGGGGATCTGAGGTCCGGTGGGACAAAGCTCTGGTCAGTGGATGACTGACGCTGATAGGGAAGTGTGTTCCCGTTCTTCCCCCAGATGCACAATCCTGAGAAGCATCTCATGGCTCACCAGACATCCTTGGTGAGAGACCAAACAACCAGCTTCCATGGTGAGGGTTGTGGGTATCCCCATTCAGGCCCTTTCTCCTTCTCTTCTATACTCCCCACTCCCCCACCTCTACTGCCTCTGTCTCAGGCTCTGCCTTCTGGGGAACCCAAACTAAGACACAGGCTTATAAGTATTGCCTTCACTTTTTTTAAATAAATATGTTTTATTATGATATTGTGGGGTACAGTTAAGGGTTAGGTATACAAATATGCTTCGTTCAGGCACCCTTATTGATAAGAGGTGTCTCCCCATCCCCAGACAGATATTTACTACTATTAATCCCATCTCCCCTCCCCTCCCCCTCCATAGTTTCCCACCACTGTCAGTCATTTTCTTATAGTATTACATTGGATGTTCAAGGTCCACTATATGAGTGAGAACATGTGATATTCAGATCTCTGTTTCTGTGAGAGATCACTCAGTATTATAGACTCTAGTTCCATCCAGGTTGCTGCAAAATTCATGATTTTGTTCTTTTTTATGGCTGTGTAGTATTCCATTGCGTATATGTACCACATTTTTTTAATCCAGTCCTCTTTTGATGGACAGCATGGTTGCTTCCAGGTTCTTACTATTGTGAACAATGCAGCAATAAACATACGTGTGCAGGTATCTTTTTTATAGAGCGATTTGAGTTCTTCAGGGTATATTCCCAGTAGAGGGATTGCGGGGTCATATGAGAAGTCAATATTTAGAGCTTTTAGGAATCGCCATACTGTTTTCCACAGAGGTTATACTAGTTTGCACTCCCACCAACAGTGTAGAAGTGTTCCCTTTTCACCACACCCTTTCCAGCAACTATTATTTTTTGAGTTATTAATAATTGCCATTCTGACTGGAGTTAGGTGGTATCTCAGTGTGGTTTTGATTTGCATCTCCCTGATGATTAGTGAGGTTGAACATTTTTTCATGTGTCTGTTGGCTGCTCGAATGTCTTCCTTTGAGAAGTGTCTGTTCATATCTTTTGCCCATTTTATAATGGGGTTGCTCATTTTTTTCTTTTCAGCACGTCTGAGTTCCTTGTAGATCCGAGATGTTAAGCCTTTGTCAGACCTGGAGTTGGCAAATACTTTTTCCCAGTCTGTAGGCTGTCTCCCTGCTCTCTTGATGGTTTCTTTGGCTTTGCAGAAGCTTGTCAGTTTAATGAGGTCCCACTTGTCTATCTTATCTCTTATGGCCTGTGGGTTTTTGGGTTTTGTTCAGGAATTGGATGCCAGTTCCAATTTTCATGAGGG
>NW_007258316.1:49646-95575 GCF_000164805.1 Carlito syrichta
ATGGGGATAGATAGAAGTCCTGTTTCAATCTTCTGCATGTGGTCAGCCAGTTTTCCCAGCACCATTTGCTGAATAGGCTCTCCTCTCCCCAGTGGTAGGTGGCGGAGCCTTTGTCGAAGATGAGTTGGTTGAGAAATT
Organism: Carlito syrichta; assembly: GCF_000164805.1. Lineage (NCBI taxonomy): Eukaryota > Metazoa > Chordata > Mammalia > Primates > Tarsiidae > Carlito > Carlito syrichta. The sequence goes on from NW_007258316.1 coordinate 49,785, forward strand.
GAGGTTTTGCTTCTGGAATCTCAATTCTATTCCATTGGTCTGTATGCCTGTTCCTGTACCAATACCAAGCTGTTTTGATTATTGCAGCTTTATAGTAAAGTTTGAAGTCTGGTAATGTGATACCACCTGCTTTGTTTTTTTTTGCTGATGATTCTTCTGGCTATTCTTGGTTATTTGTGTTTCCATATGAATTCTTGTGTTTGCCTTCACTTTTATTTTTAGATGTCTCATTTTTTCCCCCCATGCACCTGGGATTCCACACAAACACTTGAGAAAAGATTGTTCTTAAGCCTTGGATCTAATAATGGGCCATGTGGTAATGTGATGGGCATTAAATATTTTTTTTAAAAATTGTGTCAGAGTCCATCCACATCTCAGCTTCCATTGCCCACACACTTATAGAGGGGGAAAGCAGGAGGAGTTTGACAGCAGTATTGAGTCAGAAATGCTTGTGCTCTCAAGATGACTTCTTCAGGGGGTTCCTGTAAACGAGCTATTTTTCCACAAGCAACTACTGGTTGTTAGCAAGTTCTGCTATGCCAGTACTGTTATCTGTAAAGTTCATTACACTGTCTTTCTGTCAGTCAGCCTTCTAAGGTATTGTGGATACTATGCCATGGGAGCATTTTGGATGAATGTGTGTCAGAGCAGTTCCACTACTTTGTATGTATCATATAGTTTGTTTCTACTTAGCTAAAAGCCAAATGATGCAAGTGCTCTTTTACCTTTTGCTTAGGACCAGCAATTCTGCTACATTATGCTGTGTTGTAGTTACTTTCTAAAACCACAACTGAAAGGTGTGAACAGAACTTTGCATGCTCATGACTCCTAAATCACTCATCGCTTCATCGTGTTTTCCATTATTAATGACAGTTACAGAATATTTTCCTTTGTTGACTTTCCATACAATAATTATTTCTTCCTTCAGATTTACTGTTGCTTTTTGTATGAGACCCAGAAATCTCTCCACAAGCAACTAAAGCCAAAGCATAGTAGAATTCAGTGTTATTCGGCCATGCTTTCAAGCTCAAAAAAAAAAAAAAGACATCCGGTTGTCTCTGAATGTCTAAATATCAGGGGCATCAGACACAAAGCTAGCACACAGTATTGTCAGCAATTTTTTTGTGCACAGCAGAACACACTGCTTCAGATGTTTTCTAGAAGGATTTCTGTAGCTCCAATTCATAGCCTGCACGTATCTCAAAATCCTTCAACTTCTGGGAACGGGTGGCAACCTCTAAGAATCCTTTTGACAGAGTTGTCGCTCACATTTTAGCCTTTATGTTTTCAACCTTCCTTTGAAATCAAGGATTATGTCTTTGTAAAATGTTCTTGTGAAGTAACTTGTTTCAAAATTTGATTAGTAAGATAAAATATGTTTTGAAGTTCTCCTTTTACCCAACACTTTCTTTACTTCTTTATATCTTATGTTCTTTTTAATGTCTGAATTAAAGATAGTTTATCATGGATATTTCTATACATTCTTCTGGAGTCTTTTTGGAAAACTTGAGGTGAAATCTTGACATTCTGCTTTTGATTCATCATCATAGGATGGGAAGAATTCTCAAATAAAAAAATTCCTAAAAGATTCCTGGTTGAATTGAATGAAATAAATTAAAAATTATAGTTCTTAAAGGTTATTTTAATTTATGAATAATTCTAAATTATTCAGTATGTCAAACTATTCTGCAAAGATCAAAATTATGAAATAATTTAATCTCTATTGTTCTTCTCCATTCTACTTTTCAATGCTATCCATATGTTCATAAATATCTCTTGGCCCAAGGCTGACATAATATATACCCCATAGCTGAACTCTGCTGGGGTGGGAGAGGGGAGGGGAAATGTAATAACACAAAGGGTACCTGTCCTAAAACAGAGGAAGTGAGGACCAGTTGGAGGACCAAACTTCACCAGCACACAGTCTACTTGTGTAGCTAATCCTGACTTGTACCCCACATCTCTATAATAAAATAAAATAAAATTTGAAAAAGACTAGGTACCTATAATCTCAGCACTTTGATAGGCTGAGGCAGGAAGACTGCTTGAGGTTAGGAGTTCAAGACTAGCTTGGGCAATATAGTGAGACCTCATGTGTACAAAAAAAAAAAAAAAAGAAAGAAAAGGAAAAAAGAAAGAAAGAAAGAAATAAGTAAAATTAGCTGGGCATGACGGCATGTGCCTATAACCCCAGCAACTCAAGAGGCTAAGGCAGGAGGATCGCTTGAGCTCAGGAATTCGAGGCTGCAGTGAACTGTGGTTACACCACTGCACTTTTGCCTGGGCAACAGAGTAAGACTCTGTCTCATAAAATAAAAATAAAAAATAAATAAATGTCAATCTGTTTTTTTCTACTTATTTTATCATTTGAAAAATCTTATTTTTTTATACATAAAATCGACAGCTTTTACTGTCATTCGTTTTTGCAGTATTTTATTCTTGTAATTTTCAATGTACATTTACATTTCAATTGCTTGATAGAATTTCAACCTATAAAGCATGCACAGAGATGTTTTGTTCTAAGTTACATCTAAATGCTTACTTATATTTGAAATTGACCATTCAGTTATTTACAATAAGCCTGTGCTTGTGTTACATGCATTAAGATAGTGAACTACATGGTCACTTGACCATTGATCATACAGTTCAGGAATTCAAAAAAAATAATGCAATGTAGGCATCTGACTTTTTGGTCTTCCGATGGCTAAGGTCAACATTGAAGCCAAAATAGATTCTTTTAACTAAAGTTTTTACCTACTTCCTATTACCTCAGCCCCATTTTTGAATGGCACTGAATTTCTATATAAACTATTTCCATACTGGGTACTTGTCAAAAACTTATGTGCTATTTTGCCTCTTGTGACACATAAGGAATTAAAAAAGAGAGCAATATTTGTATGTTTAATTCAAGAATTGCAGATATTTCAGGAAGTCTTATAAGAAACCTACACATGCATTGATATATGTTTTTCTTTTTCTTACTATGCCTGAAAAGTCAATGAACTTTTAAAAATTATATCAACAGTTAACAAAGTTACCAGCTGAGATAAAACCCTGAAGGTTGGAATGTTCTAGGTTCTAAACCAAAGATAGAATGCACAAGTCAGGGAACCACAAGATGGGGCAGGAGAAGCAGAGGTGCTGATATGTCTCATGTCTCCACCTGATGACCTGCTCACAAATGTTCTGCCCTGTCCTCACATCTCCAGGCTCCACTGGTTTTTATGCCCAAGTGAGAATGCCTATATAAGTGGACCCCCAAAAAGTCACCTGGCCCCATCATTTCCAATGATCTCTCTCTCTTCCTCTCTCTCTCTCTCTCTCTCTCTCTCTCTCTCTCTCTCTCTCTCTCTCAGATGATCTCAGGGAGGGAGGGAGGGAGAGAGAGAGAGAGAGAGAGAGAGAGAGAATGTGTGTTCCAGAAGCGTGTTTATAATATGGGTGGTGAAATCTAGGGGAATATTTTGTGTTTCCTTGTATAAGTATACCTCAAAGTAGGAGTCAACAGAAACTGCAGTGCTGTACAGATAGGTTAACGAATGTCTCAGGATGACAAATTAGGCCACCTCAACAGACTCCACCCAGGGAAGTGGTGACCAAAAGAAAGGGGAATATAAAATGAGGAGTGGAGGAGGGGTCTTAAATATTAGTTGTAGAAATAAGTACTATTGTTTTTTCCTGTATTTCTTTGTCCTTTTTATTTCTCTCATTACTGTGTATGAGTTATATGTCGGTTATGGTTAAATTTAACATTTCAGTCATAGGCTGCAAATGATCAATATGGACTCACAATGTAAGTCCGATAGAAACTGACCAAAATAGAATTTTCCCCATTCCTGGGAAAGCATGAACTTGGATGACCTTGGGCTCAATAGCTCATTTCTAGGTACAGTGGTTGATGGTGACCTTGTTCCGGCACCCAGTCTGCTCTCTAGCCATAGCGCTGGCCCATGCTATGTAAACTGATTTGAAAAGCTATTATGGGGGGGAAAAGTGTTTATTATTGAATGTTGATCATGGTTATTGATTAGTTTTACTTTCCACTTTTTTTATTGGTTTTCAGATTAGGAAAATAATATATGTATGTTAGAGGAAGTGATAAAATATATAAAGATGTATAAAAGCAAAGGTAATCATCTTTTCCTCTTTCACTTACTCATACAAAAAGAGATGCAAGCATATTCATACATACAGAGTTTTCTTTGCTTGCTTTCACTGACATATTATTATATGATACTTATTTCTCTTCAACTTGCTAATTTTTCACTTTATTATAAATTGTGGACATCCCTTCATTCAATAGATAATACTTAACTCTTCACTTTTTTCCCTAATTTCTTTATGCAAAAATACAAATTCTTATATGTAATTTTACATTTATGAAGTCATATTATACATGCACATGTGAGGGTGGTTTTTTCTTTTTAGTACAGTTTTTTGTTTCTCTCTTTTTCTCTATCAGCCCTCTTACTCCATTCTCCAATGCCCCCAAGTTTCACAAAAGTCCTCTGTGCTAGTGTGTCCAGATCCATACATGCAGCTTTGTTTGACTATGGTTTATAACACATAGTACACAATTCTTTGCATCTTACCTTTTAATCCTACAAGAGCTTGTGGAAATTCTTCCAAATCAGCTGGTGTCGCTCTCATTTTTTTCTTTTTAATGGTGTGATGATATCCTAGGATGTGGATGAGTCATAATTCATTGACCCTTTCTAGTGTTTTGGACTAATCACTTTTCAGGGCTTTTTTTACTTAGATATTTTTATACACCAGCCACTGGTACTTTTATTTTCTTGGCATAGGTTCCCAGGAGTGGGATTGGTAGGTCACAGAATATGTGTTTTAAAATAAAAAGATCTGCCAGATTATTTTCTGAAACAGTTGCAACGATTGACTTCACTTTTCCACAGGCAGCATGTGAGGAAACCTCCCACTTCTCCCTATTCCCACCGGCCAATTTGCTATGCAGACGTTTCCATCTTCCACATGTGTTTAGTATGATGGGCATAAAGTGATATTTCACTTTTAATGCAGTTTGTGTATTTGAAAATGTTTGCATGCTTGTTAGCCATTTGGATTTGCTTTCGGTGAACTGCGTCAGGATGAGAAAAGGAGACCTACAAATATGGAAAAGATGAGCAACTGATAGATGAATTCTACATACAGTTCCATGGTGATACATTCGAAAACCTCAAGGAAATGGGGGCCCTCCTAGAAAAATCAAAATTATCTAAATTAACCCAAGAACAAGCAGAAAGTAATAAATAAGTAAATTAACATAGGAAAATGGAAAAGTAAAATAATATCTACCTTTTAAAAAGGTACCAAAACCTAATATTTTCACAACTAAGCTCTGCCTATGTTTTTCAGAATAGACAATTTTTATTATATATTTAAATTATTTCAGCTCATAGAAAAAAGGGAAAACCTCCTATTTAATTTTATGAAGCCAACCAGAAGGCAAAAAGGCAACTACATGTCAATCTCAAGTGTAAATACACAGGTAATAGTCAAAACATTAGTAAGTAAAATTCAGCAATATATCAAAAGAGAATATACTATGTTATCGTCCAAATACAAAAAAGTGGTCCAAATTAGGAACTCTATTTTCTCAATGCATTTACTCAACAGATTAAAGAACAAAACCCCAAATAATCACATTGATAGATACTGAAAAATTATTTTTATAAAAGTCAGCAATTATTCTCAATAATAACTCTAACTAAATTAGGAGAAATCATGGGACAATTTGTGATGAAGTCTGTTATTAAAAATTCCTCAAAAATATCACCCCAAATGGTAAAATATTAAAACAAAGCCAATTAAGTTTAGCTACCATACATAGTTGCCTGCCATCACCATTATAATTTAATGTTATTTTAGAGGGTCTAACAAATACAATAAGAGCAACAACAACAAAAATTGGCAAAATCTTGCATGATCATATACCTAGAAAATCCATGAGTCTATCCAGGAAAAACCTTCTAGAACATAAAAGAATCAATAACTTTTCCTTATACTAGCAATAAATGACTCCGAAATCCAGAAGCTATTAAAAAAAAGTAAACAACTTTGATTACATACATTTTTAAGCTTTTTGTAGAACAAAATAGACCACAGCAAAGCCAATACAAAAATAATAGTATTTTTGCCAAAAAAAAACCTTGCAAAAAAGATGACCTATAAAGTATTGATATCTACAATATATAGAATTCTTAAAAATTTGCAAGAAAAAGACAAACAACCCAACAGAAACATGTTGAAAGTCACACCTTGATGAGATCAGGAACTAGATTTCATACCACAGATAGCAGATTTCCCCTCAAAATGATGACTTATAGCAAAGCAAATTGTGCTAAATTGACAATCAGATTGCCACTCTGCTTTTAGCACACTTTAAAAAATAGTAATGTGAAGGAGAAAGCATATGTACTTCTTTTCAACCCTTCACCATCACCTACCATAACATGTTTTGAATTCTACTCTTATACCTTGTCTGGCTATCTTCATTGTGGAGGAAAGAGAAACTCTGACATCCTTAAATCTCTGATCTGGTGATTCCTGACCCTGGCTTGACAGTTCCTCCTGTGAATTCTAGTCAGCTACACGGGGCCCTGAAATACTGCCTAGCTGTGGAGGGTCCTCTCCACTTGCCCCGGATGTCTCAACCTTCTTTAGACTCCCACACTGCAGGGTAGCCCTAAAGGACAGGTCACCTGGATTGTGGATGCAGAGTTAAATGGTGTCTGTACTTTCGCCACTAAGCCCCATGCAGTGGACTAATCTGTTTGGCTAGAAGAATCAGGAACCTGAGTCAGGACACCACATCTGTCCCTGTGTAAGATGCTCCATGTGACAGTTACTCCTTTAGGTGAGACCCAGTCATTCAGCCTCTCCCCCAGTCCAGCCCAGTCCCCACCTCCTCCCCTTACCCACTGGTTCACATGTGTCAGTTATGGCAACTTGGACGTTGCCCAGAGACCTTGGGTAAGGTGAGCAGCAATGAAATAATAGGCACCCACCAGTGTCTGAGCTGTATCTTTGTCCCACCCATGTTTATATTCTCCCTGATCTATCAGTCATCTCCTTCCTCTTGAGGTTGCGTGGCTCCTCTGCAGAAAGCGCAGTCACCTAGAGCCACAGCTGAGGCAGTGTGAGGAAACAACTGAGAAGGGTTAATAAGGTGTGGATGGAAGAGGCATCCGTGGTGTCTTTGCCCCAGAGAGAGGGTTGATATGACAAAGCAAGGGGTGAGTCCCTAGGGAAACTGGCAAAGCAATTGTGACACATCCCAGGAGTGAGTGGGCTTGGGGGCTAGCTGGGGGAGGGAAGACATATAGACTCTCGAAAAGCAGAGGGGGAGATGAATCATGCAGATAATTAAAAACCTGCAAAAAGGAAATGACTCTAAATATTTAAACTCAAAGGTTGTTAGTTTCAATCCTTCTACAGAAGCCAAGCCAAAAAGGTGAAAGAACAGGTGAGGAAAAGGGGATTTCAGCACAGGAAGTGAAACTGAGGCAGCCTGGGGTTGAGACAGGGGCAAAGATATTTTCTTGTCTCTAATTTTGCATGATCCTAGCTCCAATCCATGAAACTCTGAAGCATCAGGTCGGTTTTGTGATTTTCTAATATTTCTATGGTGCCCACCAAACACTTAGAAAGCAGTGTCCACAGACGCAGCATTGAGTAAAGCATTATAGGAGGTACAGGGGGCAAAAGACAACTGGAAGGCAATAAACAGAGTGCTAACTGGTTTGATTTGGGGCTTCCTTACTCAAAGTGAGGTCCATGAGGTCCAGACTAGTAGCATTCACATTACCCAGGAGCTTATCTGAAAGGCCAAATCTCAGACCCCACTCCAGACCTACTGACTCAGAATCTGTATTCTTAGCAAGACCCCGAGGTGATCTGTAGGTGAAAGTTTGAGAAATGCTGATATAGGCAATAAGGCAGAGTAGAGAGGCTGCTATGGGAAGCTTCATGGATGAGTTGGGTCTAGGGTGACACATGGGTCCTTTCCTTCCCTTGCTCATGTACCCTTTCTATTGGGGAGAAAGTAACACATTTCCCCTCCAGTAAAGTGAAAACATCCAGGGATGTTACTTTTGCTTTCAGGAAATCTGTAAAAGGGAAATTTCAATTCATGCCACCAGCAAAGAAAATAATAGCTCATTCAATAAGCAAGGCCTTAATCTCTTAGCATGGAACGAGGCTCTAGGTTCAGAAAAAGATTCCTGTATGCACATTACATGAGCCAGACAGTCCCCCACACCCATTCCCTAAATACCTAAATACCGTACCCTAAAGATCTAAACTGTAATTCACCATGTCACCCTCAGCCTGCATTGAGGAGTGTTTTGTTTTAAAATTGCCCTTTGAAACACATTGCTGCATTTACTCCATGGATCTGATTAAAGATGTTCACTGCACTGAGTACCACATGTTCTTACTCATGAGTACTACATGTTCTCACTCATAAGCAGACCCTTATCATAAAACCCAATTATCATAACACAATCAGAAAGGGATTGACAGTAGTGGGAAACTGCCAGGGGCGGAGTTGGAGGCACACCTCATCCATAAGGGTAAGTGATCTCAAACCAGGTGAAGTGGAGACCAAAGTGAGGCCCAAACTTTATCTACACAATGGCCATTTGTATACCTAACCCTGAGTTAGGTACCCCACAACTTTAAAATAAAAAATTTTTTAAAAAGATTGCACCAAGCCGGGCTTGGTGGCTCAGCCTGTAATCCTACGCCTTTGGGAGGCTGAGGTGAGTGAATTGCCTGAGCCCGCGAGTTCGAGACCTGCCTGGGCAGCGAGACCTCATCTCTACAATAAATAAAAAAATCAGCCGGGAGTGGTAGCACGTGCCTGTAATTCCGGCTACTCAGAAGGCTGAGGCAGAAAGATCGCCGGGGCCCAGCGGGTCCAGGCTGCGGTGGCCGGGAGCGGCCACTGCACTCCAGTCTGGGCGACAGAGTGAGACTCTAAGTCAAAAAAAAAAGATTGCACCAGTAGTTGCACCAGTAGTTGTTCTAAGATACGTGTTAACAGCTGCTACAGAAAAAAAAGAAAAAAAAGAAAGAAGAAGTTGAAAATATTCTTCTGCGCTCCAGAAGCTCTGGAAGTTGGTTTGTTGCCATGAGACTTGCAGAGACTTTAACATACTAATATGGGACTCTCCAAGGAGGGAGTCTGTGGGAGGGACTTTCCAAACTTACGTAGCCACTTTTTTAAAGATGGTCTTGTGTAAATACTTCAGAACAGGCTTCCTCGCTTGCATGTCTTCTCAAAGAATACCTGGAAAGGACATTTTTCTTCTTGACTCAAGCACCAAGAATGTCTGAGGACCTTGCCTGGTTTCATGAGTCCTGAGATGTGTTTTGCTCTTTGTACTGTTTAATAGAAAGCTGAAAGCCAATTTTTGCAGGACCTCAGTGAGTGTTCTGGACCTCGGAGCACACCCTCTGTGGCCAGATTTGCTAATGGTCCCTTGTTTTCTTCCATTTCTCATCTCTTTATTTTAAATATTTTTCTTGGCATCTCTCTTATTTGTAAGTCACATTGCATCTTTTTCCAAACAAAAATTCAGAGAGGCTAAATGATTTGCCCAAAGTCACAGCATACTCGTGAGGAATGTAAGATTCAGACTCAGTTCTGCCAGTTTTGAAAACCTAAGCGTCCCCATGCTTCCTCCCTTGTCTTGTGTGGGACTCATGAATGACCTGAGTATGTGGGTGACTCTGGGGGTTGGTTAGGAAATAACCATTACTGAACAACAATGATCTGACCTAATCATTCCCTCTTCCTATGCTTGTGACTTGCTGCCTCACCTCCACACCCACCCTCTAGCGCCCCTTCCTTACTTTCCAAAACTCTTCGTCAATTCTCCAGGTCCAAGACCCATATTCTACAACTCACAGCTCCAGCCTGTGCGTTTCTAGATAACCACATATATCAGAACAGTGTACTAATAGCCATGACAGCAGGGTGAGTGGCATTCTAGTCTGTTGCACCTGAGAATATCCCATGCTTGCATGCAGCAATAGCCCAGCCACAGGAGCTGAGCATGGCCTTGTTAACATTCTCTCTCTCTCTCTCTCTCTCTCTCTCTCTCTCTCTCTCTCTCTCTCACACACACACACACACACACACACACACACACACACACACACACACACACTGCAGTTGCTCATCCATCTCTTTGAAGTGAAGCTCTCCTCCCTGTGGCTACCACACAGGCTCCAGATGGCTGGACCACTGCCAGCTTCATATCTGCATTCCAGGCAGGAAGAAAAAGGACAAGAAGCAGCAGCAATATCAGGAAGGAAATATTTCCCAGGAATTCCCCCACAGACTCCACATTGGTCTCATTGGCCAGGAATGTGCCACGTGGCCACCGCTAGCTGCAGAGGAGGCTGTCTTGAGTATGATCATGGTTAGTAAGGAAGGAAAGATGGGTTTGGGGTGATCTGCCACACCAGAGAGGGTACCCCAAATGTCTGGGTTGAGTACCGGGTGCAGAAAACAGGCAGCAGGAACTGGTAAGGAGAGCGCCAGTGTCAAGTGGATGGGGATGGTCATTTAAAGGAATGCAGTGGTCACTGTGTGGCACCCCTAGACTCCTTTCTGGTGTTGAAGGGCTGCAAGTGCTGCTGGCACCCCCTCAGCTGTCAGCCTTCTTTGGGAATCATGTTGGTTGAAATGAGTCGCCTGACCCCAAGTCATGCCACCTTCCAGGACAGGCCTCATCTGTGCGTAACTCTGCAGGCCCATCCCGGCTCCAGAGCACCCCGTGGAGTCAGCTGAGGCTTTGAGACTGCAGGGGCCTATGTGGCAGCCCCACTCTTCCCTCTCCTCACTTCCTCCCCTCCCTCTCACCACCCTAGGGCACTCCTGATAAACACCCAGCAGGCTGATCTTCCCCGGGCCACAGCCTGCACCAAGAAGCAAACCACTCTTTCTCCTTCTAGTCCAACCTCACAGGCACCTGCTGAGCACAGGGTGTTGGGAGGGCCTGAGCCAGATGCTGGGAGTGGAGGGGATGGGTGAATCCAAACATAAGTAAGATCAGTCCCCACCTTCAAGGACTTCACAGCCAAGCACAGTGGAGCTGGGCAAACAAGTGACTCAGAGACAGGACGAAAGACAGAAAAATACAAAGGGCAATGGCCGCTCAAAGGAGGAAGATGTTTTAAATGGTTTGGACAGGAAGTAGGGAGAGATGAGGAAATCTGGAGGTGCTCCACGGGAGTGGGAGACTTTGACAAGCCTTTGAAGGATGACTGGGACAGAGCAGCTCTCCAGGCAGAACCAACACAAGCAAAGGCACAGAGGGCAGGGGCAGGAGACATATCCAGATAGCAACAGTCCCAGTTTGACTAGAATAGAAAGTGAAATAGAGCACAAGAATGTGAGTGGCCCAGTTAGACAGTTCTAGGCTCAGTTCCCAGTTCTGCCCTTTCAGAGAGAGGGACATCAGGCACATAACTTCATTTCTCACAGCCACTTTTTTCTCATCTGTAGATCAGGCATTATAACATTCCCCTCCCCTAGTGTATCATTGCCAAGACTGAATAGTTAAAATATGTAAAGCACTACACAGACAGCTGGAAGAGCAAGAGCCTCAATCAATACTCTCATTTTTTATTATATAAGCAGAAATATCGAGGCTACTTCTTTTTTTTTTTTTTTTAGTTTTAGAAAATAGAAAGCTTATTTTTAAAAAGTTTACACATCAGTCACAAAATTCCACTTGAAGCAAGTCTTTAAATTTACTCATGAAAACATCATTTTAGTTGGAGTTCAGCCACAAGTTTGGATAGTATTCTCCATAGATCTCTCAGACTTCTGTATATCTTGTGGTCAGAGGTGATAACTGCTTTTTTGTTCTAGACTAGCTTCTCAAGAATAGTTATACAGATAACTGCCTTGGAAGGTACAGTGTCTCCCTTCAAAGCAAAAGGTAGTCATTTCTGCTGCTTATTATAAAGAGATCTGGGTTATCTAAGCTTAAACTTCTTCAGCTATAATGTAAATCTACTGTGTGTTCAGCATTCACCTTGGTCCTTTGGTGTAAAGTCCATGGAACTTGATGGTCTTGGGAGAGGAGCAGGGGCATTACTGCAAACACGAAACCTTGCCACTTGCTGTACTGAGAACAACAAATTATTTTTGTCTCTCACCCAGGAATTTCATGTCTCTGCCAGTATTCATGAAACTGTGGAAGGTTAACTTCTTGGTTTGCAAGTAGTGTAAAAGTCAATCCTTCAAACTCCTTAACAATAGAGGCTACTTCTTAAGCCAGTGGTTTTCAAAGCCAGATCCCCAACCAGCAGCATCCTATTCCTTTAGGAATGCAGATTATCAGAACCCAAACTAGACCTACTGAGTCAGAAATTCTGGGAGTGGCTTCCAGCAATATGTTTCAACAAGCCCATCGAAAGGAGCTGAGGTACATTAAACTCAAAAACCTCTGGATTAAGGCAACAAAGGAATTTATTCTACAGGTTCTTCATGGAATTTAAAAACAGGGGGTGCAGAAGAGACTCAAAAATGGGCGGCTGACAGAAATGGGAGATAGGGGAACCAGGATTCTCTTCCTCTTTCTCTCCTCTCTACTGCTCTCTTATCCTCTGCCTTTCTCTTCTGGTGGCTGCAAATACTCTTTCTTTATGTCTTCCACAAGCTGAGGATTTCTGCCAAAGGATGCCAGACTAAGAGGCTGCAATAGTAGTCTCCACTCCAGGTCATCCGGGGGCAGCTCATTGGTCCAGCTAGCGTCTCATCCCACACCTGGATGGATTCACGTGATTTGGGGCTGAGATAACTTAGTTTGCGCTTGGGAAAGAGGTCAAGCTGAGACTAGGAAATTCAGGAGCTTTGAGGGTAGTTCCATAGAACAGTGTTTCTCAAAGTGTGATCCCCAGACCAGCAGTAATCGGCCACACAATGTCAGAAATGCAGTCTTGAGCCCCTCCCACCCCAGACATACTGAACCTGAAACTCTGGGTGACCTTGTCAATCTGTGCTTTAACAAGGACAAATTAGAGAGCCACTCTCAGGGAAGGCACAGAAAGAGGTCAGAAAACCCAGCTAATTAGAATGACAAATCATTTCTGTAGCCATGAATATCTTTCACCTTTAGAGTCATAATGAAATAGGCAAAAGAGACATCAGAAGGTAAAGCACACTGGGTAGTGGCTCTCCCTTATTTTTCTTCTTTAATGCACAGTGCACACAATAAGAAACAACTTCCAAAACACCACAGACTATTAGAGTTGGGGTAGGGCCCAATCTCCCTCTTTACTTTTGGGGACACTGAGGTCCCAAAGGGTAGCATGCAGAGTCAAAGTCTCATTTATTGTCAGAGACAGAACTGAAGTTAAGGCCACTCACCTTCAAGCACTCATGATAAAAAAAATGGAGCTTTTCTAAGTCAAAGAGAAAAGTAACTGAGAAAGCAGATTAAAATGAAGTCATATGAGACCCACATGAACAATGAAAAGCAACTCAGATCCCACCAGGAAGGCTAGGCAGCATCAGGGCTGCAGCTACAGTGTCACTTTGTAGAATCCCAAACCAAATGATCAACCCCCACACCTCCATGGTCAACCCTCAAATTCCATCATTATGATTACTAAGAGTTTTTTCACTCACCACAAACCAAGTAAACCTAAACCCACTGCCACCTCAAAACTAGAATGTTCAAGGTTTTAACCAGAAAGAGAAGGAGAGGAGAGGAAGGAGGCATTAGAAGAGCCATAACAAAAGGTAAGGACAGCTCCAAAGTTTTTTTATTTAAGTAGGTCTGTGAAGTACCCAGCAGGGGAAAAATAGCTAAAACACTGCATACAGGGTTGTGAAAATTACCTCCTTCAAATTCTGCATTCCCTGAAACTGCAAAAAGAGAGAGATTCTTGGCAGTTAGTGTGTCAGCCTTAATAAAAGGAAGTGGCAAGTCCAGTCTGCATCAGGGTGGATCAGCATGGCCTCTGTGGAATGAAAAAGAGGTCAGCAGATGACAAAAATTAAAATTAACAGGGATAAAACAGAGGAACCAGACTGAACCAAAACGAAGAGATCTTTGTTTGCTCTTAGCTATGGGTTTTACCAAGATATGGATTAGAAGGGGTGGGCAAGGACAATTGTCCAGGCTGTGCCCTAAAAAAGCATATCGCTCCTACCAGCAGGGCAGGAAACCCGTCAGGTGCTCTGTTCATCAAGTCACACTCAGACCAGCCTGGGTGCGGGAGTGGGGCGAATGTTCTTAACCTCGTAAGCCCTGCAATGGCCTTGGGTTATAAATGACAGAATCACACCACTTGTCTTATGATATTTGTTCTTTGATGGATGGATACTCAAATTAACTGTTGGCAGCCCATACATTTCAAGGAATGACTTGAATCTTAAAATAATTCCCTTATTTTTTTCATAATCTCCCAGACTCAGGAGACCCAATCAGCCATTTGGAGTCAATGACTTGGTGCCCAGAGAGAGCAAAATGAGAATTTCCCCTCATGGAATGACATAAGGGAACAGATAGAACCCCTTTTATGATAAAGCACCAATTACATGGCAGTTCTTTCTTTTCTTTTTTTAAATTCTGAAGACTGAGTCAAACTTGCGCTTATTATTTTTTTAAAAATTTATCGTTTGTTTCTGAAACTACTTTTCTCAAGAACCTTCGAGATTTACTAATGTGTTTGGGGCTTTGCCTTCTTACCCCATTCCATGATATTTCTGTGCTTCCTTGGACTAGAAATGGTCACATCCCTTCACTTTTTAGAAATCCTTCCCTAACATCAACTCTCTAAATGGTAAAATTGAACAAACAGAAATAGTAGTGGTCTCCTCACTTCAACAAGGAACAGCAAAGAAGTGCTTGCCTGAAAAGGAGAAGCTCATTTTCAACAAGCACAGAGTAGAGGAGATGACTTGTTTGCTGTTTGAAAATTTGGAACTCACCCAACTGGAGTGAGGACAGTGCTGCACATGGGTTTAGTATCAGTAGTGTGGCCTGGGCCATGTTGACGATCTGACCACTTATACCCACTACCATTGCTACTGCCTTGTCCAAGCTGCAGGTGTACATCAGGTGGGGCCTGTTGCCTGTTTTCCTCCTCTGTTCTTGCCTTAACAGACTAGGCTCAGTGCATGCAGCAGCCAGAACAATCCTGGTGAAACATCCATCCCGTCACCACCTAGAGCCCTCTAATAGCTTCCCAGCTGATTTCTAGTAAAGAGCAGGGCCCTTTCCACATGTCCTGGCCACCAACCCCCACTCTGCCTTGAGTCCCTCTGTCTTTGCTTCCTCTGCTCTAGCCTCTTTGCTATTTCTCTATACACACACAGAAATTCCTCTAGGCCAGATGTATATCTAAAAACGGAAGTGCTGAATCAGGGTATCGCTACAGTTTCTCGATATTGCCAAATTTCCTACAAATGGGTTTGCTAATTTAAATCCCTACCCACATTGTGGGAGAGGGTAGGCTTTTCCACATTCTCTCCAACTCTTGGTATTGTCAGACTTCTTAATTTTGACTAATCAGTTGGGTAGGAAATGTGAACCCAGCACTTCCATGTACATTTTCTTGGTTATGATGGAAGATTAGCATATTTTCATGTTTGTTGGTCATTTGGGTTTTCTATTTTGGAAATCTGCTGGGAGAGAGAGGAAATTGAGATAATTCAATTTCTTTAAAAGTTTATTCAGTTTATTTTCCATGAGTTGATTTTGGCAATAGATAATCATGTAGAAACGTATTCGTTTCATCCAACTTTTCAAGCGTATTGGCATCAAGTTGCTCCAGGTGTTCTCTGGGTGTCTGTCCTCTATTCTATTTAGTTGTGCCTTTTTGTTGTTGTTGCTAATGTTACTTATTTGCACCTTTCCTCATTTTTCCTTCATCAGTCTTGCAAAGATTGGGATAAGTAAGCCTATGAATAACCCAACCAAGCTATGACAAGAAGTTTCAGTTTTCAGAATCTCTTAGAGTTCAGAATTAAGGATCGCAAACTATGGATCCATGCTTTCATTTCCATTCATTTCTAAATATTGTGTAACGTTTGTTCTGCTTTCACTCTTAACTCATAAGGCATTCAGACATTTAGTTTTAGCTTCTAAAAACATGTTCTTTTGATTTTTTATCATCTATATGAAGATGATTTGTAATTTAATAAATTGTGATCAGAACATGTGGTTTGTATGACATTATTTCTTTCAAATTTGCTAATAACACGATTATAAATCTGTACGTGGTCAGCTGTCATAAAAGTTCCATGTATAGTCTCTGTTTCAGAACTTCTCAGCTGGCAGGCCATGAATGGGCCATGGGTGAATTGTAATGCATTGGAGTTCCCTGGCTCAGGAAGCTCCCTGGTCTTCTCAAACTACCCCACAGCTTGCACAAATAGCTCATTCACTCTTATGACTCTAAGGTATGTGCTGAGCCCAGGTCAGCTGCAGAGCTCCCAGCCACCCATCCAGGACCAGGAGTCTGGGGAAGAAGGAGGTTGTTCATGTTCCAGGGACCCAGAAACCTGGCACACAGCCCAGGCCTCTAGGAGAGTTGGGGACCAGGGTGGCACAGTCAGGGCTCCTGGCCAACATACGTATACCTCCAGGCAGCTGCACCCTCTCTCTGCCTTACATATTTTTATCTCTTTTACTCATTTATAGCTGATGGGTCTTTTTAGTGGCATCCAAAGCAGCTGCAGGGGTAACTGTTCTAACAATATAGGAATGATTTGTAAAGTAGAGTTGCATCATTAAAAACTCCTAATATAAAACATTTGGTACCTTGATATTCATCTGTATTTCCATATTTTAAGAAATTTTAATATATTTGCTAATGAAAGAGAACTATTAAATCCTTTAAATATAATTTCAACTGTTGCAAAATATCTAGTAATTCTAAATATTCTGCTTTACATTTTATCACCTGCTTATATAAATAAAGCTTCTCGTTCATCATGATTATCAAGAAATTGAAAATATTGTCAGTAAAAATCTTGGTCTGGAATATGCATTGCAATTTCAAGCATAAACACGATAAAGGCTTTTGTCTGTGGGAGCAACCTCATTTCTCATTTAAAAATCAATTGCCTGGAATACTTTCAATAGGATTGGTATCAGCTCCTCCTTGAATGTTTTATAGAATTCTGCTGGAAAGCTATCTGGTCCAGGGCTTTTTTTATTTTTATTTTTTGTAGGTAGTTTTCTTATGACATAGTCGATTTCCTGGATTGTTATTGGTCTATTTGGGGCCTCAATTTCTTCTTGTTTCAACATGGATAGGTTATGTGATGTCAGAAAGTCCTCCATTTCATTTAGGTTTTTGAGTTTGTTTCCATACAAGTGTGCATAGTAATCTCTGATAATCTTTTGTATTTCTTTGGGGTCAGTTGTGACTTGATCTTTTGCATTTCTGATTGTGCTTATTTGAGCTTTTTCTCTCTTTTTCTTGGTCAGTCTAGCTAGGGGTCCACTAATCTTGTTTATCCTTTCAAAGAACCAACTTTTTGTTTCATTTATTTTTTATATTATACTTTTGTCTTCTATGTCCTGTATTTGAGTTTTTATTTTGGTGATCTGGAGTCTTCTGCTGAAGTTAAAGTTTTAGTGGTCTTGCTTTTCCAGCTTCCTTAGGTGATTTGTTAGGCTGTTAGCTTATGATCTTTCCATTTTCTGTAGGTGTATTCATAGAGATATGAATTCCCCTCTTAGTACTACTTTCATGGCATCCCAGAAATTTTGGTAAGATGTTTCTTCATTTTCATTTGTTTCCAGTAATCTTTTAACTTTCATTTTGATTTCCATGTTAACCCAGGAGTTGTTCAGTATCGAGCTGTTTAGTGTCCGTGTCTTTCTACAGATTCAACACAATACCCATTAGATTACCAGCAACATTCTTCTCAGACCTGGAAACAACAATACAGGAATTCACATAGAAACATAAGCAACCATGAATAGCCAAAACAATCCTCAGCAAAAAAAAAAAAAAGCAGGAGGTATCACACTCCCAAACTTTAAAATTTATTATAAAGCTACAATAATCAAAGCAGCCTGGTAGTGGTACAAGAACAGGTATGTAGACCAATGGAACAGGATAGAGATTCCAGAAGCAAAACCTCAATTTCTCAACCAACTCATCTTTGACAAAGCATCAACCACTGGGGAGAGGAAAACCTATTTAGTAAATGGTGCTGGGAAAACTGACTGACCACATACAGATTAAAGCAAGACCCCTTTCTATCACCATACACAAAAATCAACTCTAAATGGATCAAAGACCTACACATAAAACCTAAAACTATAAGAACCTTAGAAAATGCAGGGGACACCTTTATGGAAATTGGAACTGGCAACCAATTTCTGGTCAAAACCCCAAGTGCCCATGCCATAAGAGATAAGATAGACAAGTGGGACCCTCATCAAACTGACAAGCTTCTGCAAAGCCATAGAAGTCATCAAGAGAGCTGGAAGACAGCCCACAGACTGGGAAAAAATATTTGCCAACTGTATATCTGACAAAGACCTAACATTTAGGATCTACAAGTGCTGGAGTCCAGCTCCAGTGGGTCAGGGTTTCCTGAAGGAAGGATTGCGTCAGCACAGGAGAAAAAACTTGGACACTGACTCTGCTGCAAGCAGGACAAATGCCAATTTATTGTCTTTTTCAACTCATTTTATACCCTAGATTTTGGCTTGAGACGAAAACATGTTTTTCATTTTCAAGGCAATTCGTTTCTATTTAATGGACCGGACAGGCAATGTATCTTTGTTCACCCTGTTTTGATTTTAAAACATTATCATCCTAAACATTAACTATAAATCTTATAAACTAACATTTTTTAATGATTACCATTTCTTAATGTCCATACAAAACTTACTTATTCCTATAACTATCACATTATAAATCACTACCAAGTACTAAGCACTATAATTGTCACACAGATTAGCAAGTCACTCCTATGACCTTCACACAGCAATTTGCAACTAGCTGGGGTAAAACAACATTTTCAAGGTTTCTTAGCCGCAAGTTGGCCTGACTAGTTTTCCCTAATTTCACACCTGGTGTTTACAATCTGTGTCAATTATCCCCTGCCAGGGAAAATGAGCTTCAATATTTGCAAAACAAAAGACCTCTCAGGCTCAAGTCACCTTAGTCACAATCCCCAACCAGAATTACAAGCCTCCCTAACAAAGGGAAGTAAAAGCAAGGGTGCTCTAATATTCATGTGATTGTTAATTTCTTAAGCATAATATACCACATGTAGAAATTAAGAAATTAAGTAAATGTAATTTTTACATTGGCACTCTTCCTAAAAATACAAACTGTAGCTTCTCAAATTTCTCCAATTAGTCACCAATCAGAAGAAATAAAATCTTACAAGTAATTATCTACCTGCACATGATATTGAAAATCTCTATTGATAATTTCCTGGCAAGGCCAGTGAGTTCCCTGACAAACATTAAATCAAGCACTTTCTGATTTTTTACAATTTTCCCAACTACAATGTTTAATCAAGTAATTGCATGGTTTAATACCAGGAGGCTGGGGACATGGAAACCTAGGAAAGAATTCAAATGAAGGGAAGGTAATTTTTCATGAACTCCCCTCTTGCCTTTTTGCAAGGGGTAGTGGAGGTGTGAGTGGAATTTTTCTTTCCATCCTCAGACTGTACAGAACTTTTTGGCTGCACTAATAACAAAAGTAGAAGAAGCAAGGGTCTCAGCTGCCCAGGTTCACTTTGCGACCCGAGGTCTTCAGCCCCCTGGAGTTTGTCAGCAGACAGGCCTCCATGGCAGGCTCCCAACATACAAGGAACTCAAACATGCTGAAAAGAAAAAACAAACAGCCCCATTACAAAGTGGGAAAAAGACACTTCTCAAAAGAAGAGATATGAGCAGCCAACAGATACATGAAAAAATGCTCAGCCTCACTAGTCATCAAAGAAATGCAAATTAAAACTACACTGTGATACAACCTAACTCCAGTAAGGAAGTCCATCATCAATAGCCCAAAAACAACAGATGCTGGAGAGGATGCGGGGAAAAGGTAACACTTCTACACTGTTGGTGGCAGCGTAAACTAGTGCAACCTCTGTGGAAAACAGTTTGGTGATTCCTAAAAGATCTAAAAATTGACCTTCCATATGACCCAGCCATCCTCCTACTGGGAATATACCTGGAGGAACTCAAATCACTCTATGAAAAAGATAACTGCACACGCATGTTTATTACAGCACTATTCACAATAGCAAAAACATAGAACCAACCGTGATGCCCATCAAAAGAGGACTGGATAAAAAAATATGGTACATATACACAATGGAATATTACACAGCCATAAAGAAGGACAAAATTATGAACTTTGTAGCAACTTGGATGGACTTAGAGTGTATAATACTGAGTGACCTATCACTGAAAGAAAGAACTGAGTACCACATGTTATCACTCATAAGCAGACCTTGAACAATTATCATAATACTATAAGAAAGGGATTGGTAGTAGTGGGAAAATACCAGGGGCAGGGGAAGGAAGGGATTGGCTGTAGTGGAAAACTGCCAGGGGAGAGTAGGGTAGGATTGGCAGTTGAGGGAAACTGCCAGGGAAGGGAGGGGCACACCTTATGAACAAGGGTACCTGCATAATGAACATTTGTATACCTAACCCTGAATTATACCCCACATCTTTAAAACAAAAAATTAAAAATTAAAAAATAAAATAAAAATTGAAAAATATTTTATTTATAAACTTTGTAAAAAGTCAATATTTAATATTTTATAATATTGTGAATTTTCTATTTTATTATAACTATATTAACACAGTAAAAATTACTTTCTTAGTAGATTGATTCTTTAATATTATGTAGTTTCTTCTTTCTCAAATTAAGGCTTTTGCCTTCAATTCTATTTTGATATTATACTTCAGCATTATTTTGGTGAATTTTTTTTTTGTTTTAGTAGAAGTAACTCCTTCATTTATTTCTTTCAGATAAACAAATATAGTAATCTTAAAGTAGTTTTTCAATTAATTCATCATTAATTTCATCTGGAAAAAATTTGAATCAGTATGATTTTGGATAAAACTACCCGTCCAAAAATTAAAGCTTAAGCAATAAGGAGAGTTATTATTTTATGCAGCAAGAAGTCTTGAGGTAAGATAATGATATGACAATAATCAAGCATGTACAACGTTTTAAGATTTTAAAAAATCTACCTGTGTCATTTAGTTATGTCTTACAGCTAATAAAGAAATCACTATGCCCTTTTCATTACAAGTATTTATACTTTCAGAAATCAGAAAAAACAATTTGACTATTATTTCAAGGTCAATAAAGTATCAGACAAAATAACTAAGGCAGCAAATTAGACTTTTTGCTACTTAAAGTTGCATTTCGTAGCAATTATAGTCATATCTAGAGTCGAAGTGTCTTCAAAATCTCCGTTACAAATAGACTGCAAGGATATTTTTCATGATAAAAGACATCACAATTAACAAATATTCTCATGTGTTCTTTCCAGACAAAAGAGTAGGACCAATATTCATGTGAATGTTTTTGCCTTTATTAGAATCGACTTTATAAATACCTTTATGGTTTAGGATTTTACCTGCCCACTCTAGCTGCAGATAGGTGAAGCTTGGGGAATGGGGAAGGACAAGGAAAGGGAAACAGAGTCTCTTTCTTCTGATCTTTCTTAGACATTTTCATTAGAATTGATATTGATAACTAAAAGCACCTCCATTTCTAAGGTTAAGCACAGAAATTTAATTACTTAAATTTTTGAATAGATAATTGTTATGTATATAAAAATAGGGCTTTACATGAAAACACATTATGTTTTATCCTATGGTTTTGGCATATTATTCTAGACTGTTACATGGTTTTGAATTCAGATCAATCATCAGCTATAACTCCCAATTTGTGTCAATTGCTATTCTAATAAAGCACGCACCTTTACTTTCATAGCCTCAACCACATGTTGCAATTACCCATTTATTTGTGTATTCATCTTTTTAACTAAACTCCTATTTTAAGATAATTGTAAGTTTAAACATAGTTGTAAGAAATAATACAGAGAGATCTTATGAATACTTTATCCAGTTTATTCATAGTAATGTCTCAAAAACAAACAAACCAAAAAACAACAAAATCCAATGTCACAATCAGTGTACTGACATTGATAGAGTTAAGTTACAGAATAATTCCATCTGCTCGGGGATCCCTGTGTGACCCTTTTCACGCTGTACCTACTTCCCTCCTGGTTCCCACCCTCATCCACAGTTCTTATCCCTGGCTATTGCATTTAGTCTCCATTCCTAATATTTTATAGTTTCAAGAATGTTATATAAATGGAGTCACATGGCTTATAATCCTTTGAAATGACTTCTTGCACTCAGCAGAGTTCCCTTGAATTGGTCCATATTGTGTTATCAGTAGGTTTATTCCTTTTTATTACTGAGGGGCATTCTACAGTATGGGTGTGTCACAGTTAAGTCATTCAGTCATTGAAGGCCATCTGAGTGAGATCCAGTTTTAGGCTAACATGAATAAAGCTACTGCGAACATTCGTGTACAGGTTTTTGCATGAACATAGATTTTAGCTTCTCTGGAATAAATGTTCAGGAATTCAATCACTTGTCACATGGTATTTGCATATTTCATTTTTTAAGAAACTGCCAAACTATTTTCCAGGATGGTTATAAAATTTTACATTCCCATCAGTAATATATGAACACTTTTTCTGCATTGTCACCAGCATGTGCTGTTGTCACTATTTTTTACCTTAGTCAATCTGATAGGCATGTAGGGACCACCATGATCTTAACTTGAATTTCTGTCATGGCAATGATGTTGAACATCTTTTTGTGTGCTTTTTTGCTATCTGTATATCCTTCTTGGTGAAAAGGCTTCATGTCTTTTGATATTTTGTAACCAGATTCTTCGGGTTTTTTTACTATTAAGTTTTAAGAGTTCTTTATGTATTCTAGATACTAGTCTTTTGTTGAAAATGCATTTTGCAAGTATTTGCTCTCTCCCCCCCCCCACCGCATAGTTTGCCTTTTTATCCTCTTAAAGTAGCTTTTGCAGACCAAAATTTTTTAATTAAGATGTTCAATTTATAAATTTTTTTAATGGGTCATATTTCTGGGTATCAAGTCTAAGAACTCTTTTCCTAGCCCTAGATTCCAAAGATGTTTTTAATAAAAAGTTTTATAGTTTTATGTTTAGCATTTAAGTCTACAATTCATTTTGAGTTTAGTGTAGGTTATGAAGTTTACATGTCAAAGTTCTGGTTTTGTTTTGTTTTGTTTTGGGGTAGACAAAAATGTCTATCCAGATGTTAATTTGCTTGAGTGCTATTTGTTGAAAAGGTTATTCTTCCTCCATTGAACTGCTTTTGCACCTTTGTCAGAAATCAGTTAGTCATATTTGTATAGGTCTATTTCTGGATTCTCTATTCCGTTCCATTTACCTACACGTCTATATGTCCACTAATAACACAAAGTCTTGACTGCTGTAGTCATATAAATCTTTAAATCTGGTAGACTGATTCCTCCAACTGTATTCTTCTGTTCAAAAATTATAGCTATTCTAGTTATTTTGCTTTTGCATATTAATTGCAAGATAATCTTGCTTATATCCACAAATAATCTTGCTGAGATTTTAAAAGGAATTTAATTAAACCTATATATCCCTTTAATAATTGATATCTTGACTATGTTGAGTCTTCTAATCTATGAATACAGTAAGTCTCTCTATTCATTTGTCATCTTTTATTTTTTTCAACAGCATTTTGCAATGTTCAGCATATACATTCTATATGTGTTCTGTTAGATTTACACCTAGATTTTTTTTTTTTTAGCTATTGTAAGTGGTATTTTAAATTTTGGTGCCCATGTGTGTATTACTAATATATAGAAAAACAATTGATCTTTATTTATGTTGCATCTTAAAACCTTGTTGAACTCATTTATTATATCTAGAATCTTTCTCTGCAGATCCCTTGGAATTTCCTATGTAGACAATAGCATCATCTGCAGATAGAGGCAGTTTAATGTGCTTATGGGTAAGTCATTAAGTCACTTACCATAGAGCATAATATTTACTATAGGTTTTATGTAGCAGCTTTGTATCATTTGAGGAGTCCTCTTCTATTCCTAGTATTCTGAGATTTTTTTTTCCATTAATGCATGTTGAATTTTGTTAATTTTTTTCTGCATCGGTTGATATTATCATGTGATTTATCTTCTTTAGCCTGGTTAATATGGAGGAGCACTTGATTGATTTTCAAGTATTGGGTCAGCCTTGAATCCCTGGAATAAACTCCATTTGATCACGGTATACAATTGTTTTTAAATATTACTGGACTCTCTTTGTTGATATTTTGTGAAGGATTTTTGTGTCTATAGTCACGAGGGATATTGATCTATAGTTACGTTTTATTGTACTGACTTTCTCTGGTGTTGGTATCAAGGTAATTCTAGATATATGAAATTAGAAATATTACCTCCTTTCTATTTTCTGAAAGAGATTACACAAAACTGTTTTGAATTCTTCAGTGACATGAAGTTTTATTTAGAAAAATTTTAAAAGTATGAATTCAACTGATTTAATAGTTATAGAGAATATTCAAATTATCTATGTATTATTGGGTGAATTAAGGTAGTTTGTGTTTTTCAAGGACTTGGTCCATTCCATCTAAGTTGTGAAATTTACATATAAAGAGTTGTTTGTAGTATGCTTTTATTTTCCTTTTGATGTCTTCAGGGTCTGTACCAATATTTTATGTTTCATTGCTAATATTGGTAATTTGTGTCTTCTTGTTTGTTTTTTCTTTGTCAGTCTTACTAGAGATTGTCAGTGTTATTTTTCTTTTTGAAGAATTAGCTTTTTAAATTTTTAATTGCTTTTCTCTTTTTAATTTCATTGATTTCTGCTCTTATTTTTCTTATTTTCTTATTCTTCTGTTGGGTTTATTTAGATCTTTTCTCAGCTTCTTGAGGGAATTAAGTTTTTTCCTTCTTTTCTAATGTAAATATTTGATGCTACAAATTTCTCTCTCAACATTGTTTTAGCACCATCCCACAGATTTGGGTATGTTGTGTTTATGTCTTCATTCAGTTTGATGTATTTTTTTTAATTTCCCTTAAGGTTTCCTTTCCGTAAATTATTTAGAAGTATGTTGTTTAGTTTCCAAATGTTTGTTGATATTCCTGTTATCATTCTATTATTGATCTTTACTTTGCATTCATTGTGGTCTAAGAAAATACTGTAATAGTTTAACTCTTGAAATGTTGAGGTTTATTTGATAGCCTATGACATAGCTTGCCTTTGTATATGCCCTGCAAATGCTTAAAAAGGATGGTGGAGTGTTCTTTAAATGTCAATTAGATTCTGTTGATTGATGGTATTATTAAGTTCTATAATTTTGTAATTTTCTGCCTAGTTGTTCTAGCAGTTTTGGCAAAAGGATTTTGAAGTATCCAATTATAATTGTAGATTTATCTATTTATCCTTTCAATTTTTTCTGAATTTGCTTTGCATATTTCACAGCTTTAATGTTTGGTGCATACACATTTGGGATTTCTATGTCTTCTTGGTAGAGTGAGGTTTTATCTTTTTTTTTTTTTTGAGTTGGAGTCTCACTGTCTCCCAGGATGGAGTGCAGTGGTACACTCACGACCACCGCAGTCTCGACCTGCTGGGCTCAGACGATCCTTACGCCTCAGCCTTCCAAGTAGCTGGAACTACAGGAACGGGATACCACACCCAGCTAATTTTTTTATTTATTGCAGAGACACGGTCTCGCCAAGTTGCCCAAGCTGGTCTCGAACCCCTGGGCTCAGGTAGTCCTCTCACCTTGGCCTCCCAAAGTGCTGGGATTACAGGCTTGAGCCACCGCACTCGGCCAACCCATTTTTAAAGTTCTTCTCTGCCCTGTTAATTTTCTTTGCTCTGAACTCTACTTTGTCTGATATTAAGACAGGCACTACCACTTCTTTTGATTAATGTTTGTGTAATATATATTTTCCCATTCTTTTACTTTCAATCTACATTTATTATTATGTTGAAGTGAGATTTGTGTAGACAGCATATAATTGGGTCACATTTTTAACTTTAATCTTTGTTTTTAAATAGGAATATGTTGACCATTTATATTTAATGCAATTACTGACATGTTAGGGTTTACAGCTGCCATTTATTTTTATTTTCTGCTTGTTTTCTGTTTTTTATTTCTCTGTTTTTTCTACCTTTCTGTGGGGGCATTTAAGCATTTTTTTCTAATTCTATTTTTACTTACTCATACTGTTTTAATATACCTCTTTGCATAGGTTTTTGATAACAACTCTAGGTATTACATAACTTATACATAAATTATCACAGTCTATTGGTGTCAACATTTCATCAGTTAAAATCTAGAAACCTTATTTTTCTTTACTTCCCTTTATCTTTCTATCATGTCTATCTGTGTACTTATCATTCTATCCTATTTATTGCCTTAAATATTTCTTCTGCATACATTGCAGACTATATCAGTGTTACAATTCTTGCTTCAACTATCAAACACAGTTTAGTAAGCTCAAGAGCTGGAAGAAAATGTACTACACTTACCTATAATTTTTCTCTTTTTGTTGTTCTTGTCTTCTTTCTGATATTTTATCATTTCCTTTTTGTTTAAATAAATTCCTTTAGACATTCTCTCATGATGGTCTGCTGGTGACACATTCTTTTTATTTTCCTTCATCTGAGAAAATCTTGATTTTCCCCGAATTGTTCAATCAATTCTGGATTGATCATTTTTTTTTTCAGCAATTGAAAAATATTGCGCCATTAACCTTGAGCCTTTTTAATTTCTCTCTCTCTCTCTTTTTTTTTTGAGTTGGAGTCTCACTCGGTCGCCCAGACTGGAGTGCAGTGGCCGCTCCCGGCCACCGCTGCCTCAACCTACTGGGCTCCAGCGATCCTTCTGCCTCAGCCTTCCAAGTAGCTGGAACTACAGGCGCTCGCTTCCACACCCAGCTAATTTTTTTATTTGTTGTAGAGATGAGGTCTCACCAAGTTGCCCAGGCGGGTCTCGAACCCACGGGCTCAGGCAATCCACTCACCGCGGCCTCCCAAAGCACGGGATTACAGGCTGAGCCACCAAGCCGGCCAAGCCTTCTTAATTTTTGATGAGGAATTCATTATCATTCAAATTACTTGTCCCTTACAGTTAATGTGCTTTTCTCTTGACTACTTTCATTAATTTTTGGTGTACATTTTATCTTGTTTGGAATTCACTCATCTTCTTGAATCTGTAGGTTTATGTCTTTTGCTAAATTTATTAAGTTTTTACCCATTATTTCTCTGAGTACTTTTTTAGCTTCATTCTCTTTCTCCTCTCCTTCCAGGACTTATAAATGTTAGATCTTTTGTTATAATTCTACAGGCACCTGAGGCTTTATTCATATTCTTTTTTGGGTATTTTTTTTTCTTTCTACTTTTGAGATGACATCATTCCTACTGTTCAGTTATCAAGCTCACGGATTCCTTTTTCCTTCTCCTCTATTCTGCTCTTGAACCTATTCATCAAGTTTTTTTTTTTCTATAATTTCCAGGTGGTTGTTCTTTATATCTTCTGTTTCTCTGCTGAGATATTTGATTTACTCATTTGTTTCAAGAATGTTCATAACTGCTTGTGGAAGCATTTATATCAAGGCTGCTTTAAAATCTTTTTCATTCTAACACCTCTGTCACCTTGGTGTTGGCATCTATTGATTATTTTTTTCATTCAAATTTAGATTTTACTGGTTCTTGATATGACAAATGACTTTCTATTGAAACCTAGACATGTTGGGTAGTATGTTATAAGACTCTGGATCTCATTTAAACTCTCTATTTTAGATAGCTTCTTTTGACACTGCTCTGGCAGGAAAATAGGTGGTACCACCTCATTACTGCCAGGTATGGAAAGGGGTCCAGATTATCCACTTGGTCTCCATTGACACCCAAATTGGGAAGGGGTTCCTGTTACTGCTGGGTGGAGGTGGGCTTCCCCATAGGTTTCTGAGATTACCATCCTGGATGAGAGGAGTGAGAGTTCCTCACTACTGTTCCACATGCAGCCTCCACAGATACCACATAACTGCTGGCTGGTGGCAAAAGGACTGACTCCTCCGGGCTCGGTGGTTCAGCCTGTAATCCCATGCCTTTGGGAGGCTGAGGTGAGTGGATTGCCTGAGCCCGCGGTTCGAGACCCCCTGGGCAGCGAGACCTCATCTCTACAATAAATAAAAAAATCAGCCAGGCGTGGTAGCGCATGCCTGTAGTTCCGCCTACTCGGAAGGCTGAGGCGGAAGGATCGCAGGAGTCCAGCAGGTTGAGGCTGCGGTGGCCCGGAGCAGCCACTGCACTCCAGTCTGGGTGACAGAGTGAGACTCCAACTCAAAAAAAAAAAGTACTGACTCCCACTAACACTCCTCTGATACCACTCCAGCAGGGAGTGGGAGAGATGATTTTCTATTGCTGGGTGGGGGTTGAAGCCAAGACTTACCGCATGATCTCCACTGACACTGAAGGAGGAGGTGGGCCTCATTATGATCTCATAGCGCTGAAAGACTCAGCTCCCTACCTGGTCTTCTCTGACACCATCCAACTCTGTGAGGAGGGGTGAGTTTTGAAAAGCCTCATTAAACCCTGTCAAGGGTGAAAGTCTATGCTCCCCACTGGCCTTTGATAGCATGGATGCATGTGAAGCCTCAGTTTTCTCTGTGGCATTTGGCTAGAATGGAGCATTTGACATCTAAAAGTTTTCAGTCTTCCTAGCCCTTTGGCAAGAGAACAGGCTTTTGTTGAAACTATTTTTTGTCCGCACACATTGTCATTTCTGCTTTCCTGGCTTCTCCAGCACCTAGTCTGGGAGATATGAGACACAGAGAAAATCCAGTGAACTCACCACCATGTTGTTCCTTGTCACAAGGTCTCTAGCTAGTATGCCTCTTCTTGCCACCTTTCATGTTTTTTGTTTGTTTTATATATGATGTTCAGGGGGTTTAGTAATACTTTGTGAGAGAAATATGGAAAAGTACTTCTACTCTTTCTTCCTGGAAGTTCCTGTTTATGTCCTTTTCCCCCAGCTAGACTTCAAGAGACTTACGAAACAAATACTTACTCATTCTGATAAACTCAATGTCCAAAGTCTGTAAACTTCTTGAATATCACTTTTTCATTTCCACCCTCAGTCTCTGACCTAAATCTTTCTGCAGTGTGTCCACAATGCTAATGAGCTTCTGGTTTAGCCCTTTCACATGCATGCTTGGGCAACAACTTCCCAGTTTCACTACACTTGTCTACCCCTAGTTTTGTTGTTGCTTAATCTCTTGATCTAATATCACCTTACTCCTCTCACAGAGCAACACACTTTTACATTATAGGACTACACATGTTCACTTAAAACAATTCATGTCATACCAACCACATTTCCCTTTTTAACAAAGTTAGTCAATCGATATACCTAAAAATGTCTGTTGAAGCTTGTTGACAACAAGATATTTGGCAGACTCTCAGCTGCCTACTACATATTTAGTATTTTGAGCTCAAGTAATAAGAGATTGATTTAATTGAATTGGATTGAATAGAAACCAATGGGATGGCTAAGTTAAAGGAGAAACAAATACTGGTTCAACAAGTTGTGCCTTATTGAAATGGCCATGAGCAAAGTTAGGAACGAGAACTAACGAGTTAAGAAACAGAATCACACAAAATAAGATCTGAATAAATGTAGCATCCTACCATGTTCCTGGATAGAGAGACTGCTATTGTAAAGATGACCGTTATCCTCAAGATAAACTACAAATTCAATACAATTCAATAGTATTTTTTTTAAAAACTGGACAAATTAATTCCAAGTTTACATGGAAAATAAAATGTGAAACACCATACAATAATATTCAAAACAGAAAGAAAATAAAGTCTTACTTTCCAGATATCAAAACATAAAACTACAGTAATTAAAATGAAGAACATTGGTGCAGAAATAGGCAAGCAAGTGAATGAAATAAAATAGATAGTCAAAACAAACTCATATGCTTAAAGGGGTTTAGTACATTAAAAAAGGTGGCACTTTAAATATGTTGGGAAAAGATGGGTTATTCAATAAATGGTGTTGGGAGAAATTGGTTATACATTGAAAAGAAAGTGAAACTCCTACATTATATCATATGCAAATAAAAATTTCAAATGGGTCAAATATTTAAATTAATAAATAAAACTCTGAAAGTACCAGAAAAAGTGTAGAAAAATATTTTACCCCTTTAAGATACAAAGGGTCTTACTAAGTAAAAATCATAAGTAATAAATGAAGACAATAAAATAAGTTTTAAAAGGTAGGCAGCTTTTTAGGCCAGATGGACGTGAAGAAAATATTTAAAACAGGCCAAAGATCATTATTCTGCCTCATACCATAAGAGCACTTCAATGTAAACATACCTTTCGTCTTACCAGGCTCCTCAAAGAGAGACAAATATGTCATCTTGAACTGAACTAAAAACAAAACAAAACAAACCTAAAGCGATTGCTTCCAACAATGAAGAGAAACATTGGCAGAGCAGCTGTAGGATGCCTTCAGGTAGATTATGAAAAGGTGCCCTTTCTCAGAAATCACAGTTGGCATTCAGCTTGATGACCAGAGGTTTAGCTGTATTCTAGTCCCCAGTAGCACCTCAACTACATAACCATTCTCAAAGGTCCTGAAAGACTGTGTAATTCTTATGGAAGATGGTCCATCTCTCATTTTTGTCCTAAGAATTTTCTAGGATAATATATTTTTTTCATTTGTTCTGTTTTTGCATCACTCCAGATTGCAATCGATTTGTAGAATACAGCTAACGCAATGCTTATACAAAAATTGTCAGCACCAGATTCCTATATTAGAAAATTTAAAAGATCTCAAATCAACGGCCTCAGCTTTCATCTTAAGAAACTAGAAAAAGCAGGCTAAACTAAATCCAAAATAAACAGAAGAAAGGAAATAATAAATATGAGAGCAGAAATCAATGAAATAGAAAACAAAATCAAGCAAAAAGAGAAAAAGCAATAAAACCAAAAGCCAATTCTGTGAGAAGATTAATGAAATTGATAAAACTTTAGACAAACTGATGAAGAAAAAAAGAAAGAAGATATGTTACTAGTAATAAGAATGAGAAAGATAACATCACTATAGATCCTACAGATATTAAAAAGTATAAGCAGAAGGGAATATTATGAACAATCTCATAGCAATAAATTAGACAACTTAGATAAAACAAATTCCTTGAAAAACATGAACAACCAACACTCCTTCAAAAAGAAACAAATAAGCTGAATAACCCTATAACTGTAAAAGAAATTGGAAATTGTGGTTAAAAACCCTCCCGTAAAGCAAACTCTAGACCCAGATGACTTTACCCACTGGTAAATTCCACTAGACATTTAAATAGGAAATAATACTAGTTCATAAAATCTTCCATAAATTTGATGAGAAGGAAAGACTTCCCAACTTATTCTATGAAACTAGCATTACTCTGGAACTAAAATCATGCAAAGACAGTGTAGGAAAACAACAGATAAATATCCTTCATGAGCATGCATGAAGTCCGGTGTAATCACATGCATAAATCAAGACTTCGATGTTCTACAAATAAGGTAATATAGGATTGCTGGTTGCCCCTCCAGATAGGTTAAATTCACCTCCTTCAATAGATGGTGTCCTTCTTAAGGACAGATAGTCTCAATATCGCTTTCCTTGCAGCACCTCTCTTAGTCCTCATAGCCCATCACTATAACAGATATAACATTGAGCAATTTCATAAATTATTTTGGAGCAAAGGCAAAAGGATAAATGGATTTTTGTATGGGAGAAGAAGGAGGAAATTCTTGTGCACAGAGAAAAAAATACTGATGTAGAAAGAAAGAGCATGTGGAAGAATATCCTTGAGGCTCACAGATACAATGATTTCATTCTTTTTAAAAATAAAAATGACAAATGTCTAGTGTTTGGTGGTAATGCTTTATTGAATGTGTAGTATACACTGGTTCCTCATTCCTGAGGTTGGAGATAATAACTTCCTCTTTTTATTTGATTATGTTTGTTGAAACAAATCAAAGGCTGAGATTTAAACACATTCCATTTGAGGTGAATGACCTTATGACTAGTAAGGTCATCACAAGAACAGGTACAGCTGAAAATGCCAAAGTCCTACAAGCAAAACTTTTCTCATGTGATTTTGGCCACATAGTTCTAGGCTTTAATATCAAACAAAGAGAAGTCATAGTAGTTAATCCTTTCTTCTTGAACCAAGTTGCAGGCTTCTAATGAGGAAGGACAGGATGCATACCTCTGTCCTCCATTATGTAGAGTCTATGTAATTTAGGACTCAGGATCCATATGGATTTGCATTATGACATTGGAGCTGGAGTGGTTGAGGACAACACTGTTAGTATTATAGATCATGGCATGTCAAAGAAAATGAAACCCTGTTAAGATTACGCATCAGGCCAGGCTTGGTGGCTCGGCCTGTAACCCCAGCACTTTGGGAGGCCGAGGCAAGTGGATTGCCTGAGCCCGCGGGTTCGAGACCCTCCCGGGCAACTTGACGAGGCCTCATATCTACAATAAATCAAAAATTAGCCAGGCGTAGTAGCACACGCCTGTAGTTCCAGTAACTTGGAAGGCTGAGGCGGAAGGATCGCCGGAGCCCAGCAGGTCGAGGCTGCAGTGGCTGGAAGTGGCCACTGCACTCCCAGTCTGGGAGATGGAGTTAGACTCCAACTAAAAAAAAAAAAAAAAAAAAAGATTATGCATCAAAACTCTGCCCTCCTCTGGTTTTCTGTGGGATGTGGATTATGACCCCGGATGAGTATAACTAGGATGGAGCCGGAGAAAATATTATCAGTGAGGCACTGCAAAGTATTTGTGAGAATTAGCTTCTTTGAATGAGTACCCATCCTATTTCCATGGTGATTCACCAGGTGTCAGTTTCAGGAATTCACGAGTCAGAAAAGTCCTTGTCTTCTCTGAGGTATCATCCAGGACCCCAAGAAACCCTGACGGGCTAACTGTTCACATTTCCTTTTTATCCACTGGCCTAGAAGTTTCCAAGGGCAGAGACTCTTTCCTATTCATTTCTGTAACCTTAGGACCATACCTAGAATAGCTGTTCCCTGGAAGTTTGGTGAATTGTAAATGTTCATGTCATATTTCTTTGAGTGTGTGAGCTCCAAATACTGATCATATTATTCTAATGATCCAGTTAGTATCTCTCTTCATCACTAAATTGTGAAATTCTTGAGGGACAAATCCACTGATTTATCTCTGCACACTCATGGTACCAGTATTCAAAACCACACCTAGCACATAGTAAGCATTCAGTACATATTGCTGAATGACTGAATGAATGAACAAAAATGAGCCTCCTTGTTTCTGACCAGTGGATGGGTTGCTTTGTTGTATTCCTACAGCCTAGAGTTCATCCCCTGAGGCATCTAAAGTTACCCATTAGTGCAATTGTTCTTAAATTTTGGTATGTGTATCAAAATTATCTGGAAAGCCAGGCTCTTTGGCATATGATAGAACCTGGGCCTTTGTATTTTTACCAAGTTTCCCAGATGATTGTGAAACCCATCAAAATGAAAAAACCAATAATTTAATGAAGTGCTTCTCAACTTTTTCCACATCACACCATCATAGAAAATGATACTTAATCCACATATTGGGGTAAACAAGATAAAGCTACTTGCAAGAGACTCAACCTCTTGGCCTACCTAGGACCCTTCCATTTACTGGGCACACCAGCTGGAATGCTCTGTAAAAGCTTAGTACTGCTCTCCAGCCTAGCAGCTTCAGTATCAACAAAGAGCCTGTTAAAAATGTAAATCTCAAGCCCAGACCCACCAAAGCAGAATCAGCTTTCTAACAAGATGTCTAGGGGATTCCTGTGCATACTTGAGTCAGAAGCATTTGTTTTAACAATCCTAACTCCTCTCTAACCTAAGTAAAACATATACAAGTCCAGAAAAAGGCATTCCCTCACCTGCTGCAGTTGACTCAAAGAAGCAGGGAAAGTGGGGTTGGAATCCACTGAGCTCAATTACAACCACTATTTACACATGAAGTTGTTTGTGTGGACTCGTGTGTGTGTGTGTGTGTGTGTGTGTGTACGCAGGCGCATGTGAAGTTGCATACATGTATGCATGCCTGTGTGTGTGTTCTAGCCCTGACAGAGCACCATTGTGCCAAAGAGTGTAAGGAGCACAATCTTAGACGTTAAAAGAAAGCCAAAGTTCTAAAAGATGCTAACAAAAATGAGGGCTGCCCCCTTGAGCTCACTGTGCACAGCTGGGATTACATCCAGGGCAAGGTTCTCTGCTCCATTCCTGCGTCAGCCTCTATTTTGTACCAGGTACCACTCTAGGTACCAGAACTTCGAAGTGAAACAACACACTAGTTCTTAACTCTTCCCTCGGCACGGCACACAGGGAAGGTTTGAATTAGGCAAATACAGACCCAATCTCTAACCCCACAAGAGCAGCCTGGAGGTTTTGCAGAGGATGTGTGATGCGTAGACAGAGGTGGGAGTGGGGTGAGGAAGTCAGATACAGGAAGGCTAGTTGGGGAAACCACATGGGAGTGTAGTGTAGTGTAGTAGAAAATTGACACTGCTTGCCTCTGCCACTAGTGCCTATGCCGCCTCTATCAAGTCATGCCATTTCTCTGGGCCTCACTTAGTTTCTAACTGCAACATGGGCGACTTGTACAGCATAACCAGGACGATCCCTTCCATCTCTGCTCTTCCGCGATATGGTGAAATTTGTTCTTTTTTTTTTATTTTGTAGTGCAGTATATATGACATAGGATTTACCATTGTGACCATTTTTAAGTGTACAATTCTGTGGCATTTAAGTACATTCACACTATTGTGCAACTATCACCACCATCCATCTCCAGAACTGTTCATCTTGCAAAATGGAAACTCTGTATCCATTAAACACTGACTATTCATCTCCCCCTCCTCCCAGACTATGACAACCATCATTCTACTTTTGGTCTCTATGAATTTGACTACTCTAGATACCCTCTATAATGAAATCAGACAGAATTTGTCCTTTTGTAACTGGTTTATTTCACTTAGCGCATGTCCTCAAGGTTCACCCATGTTGTAACATGTGTCAGAATTTCCTTCATTTTTAAGGCTATGTTATATTCCACTGTACATCTATACAAACATTTTCTTTATCTACTCATTCATTAAGGGACACTTGGGTTCCTTCTACCTTTTAGCTATTGTGAACAATGCTGCCATAAACATGAGTGTACAAACATTTGCTTAAGGACTGTTTTTAGTTTGTTGTTTATACAGATCATATGGTAACTTTAATGTTGAATTTTTTTTGAGGAGCTGCTATAATGTTTTCTACAACAGCAACATCATTTTACATTCCCACCAGCAATGCGCAAGGGTTCCAGTTTCTCCATATTCTTGCCAACATTTGTTCTTTTCTTTTCTTTGCTTTGCTTTTTAGGTAATAGTTCTCATCAAAGGTGTGAAGTGGCATCTCATTATGGTTTTGATTTGCAATTCCCAAATGATTAGTGATATTAAGCATATTATCAAGTGCTTATTGGCCACATTGGAAAATTGCCTATGCAAGTTCTTTGCTCATTTTTGAATCAGGTTGTTTTTTGTTGTTCTTTTCGATTTGCTAGGGTTCTTTATATTTTTTTAGATATTAATCCCTTATCAGATATGATTTGTAAATAATCTCTTCCTTTTCATGGGTTGCTTTTTCACTCCATTGACAATGTCCTTTGATGCAAAAGAGTTTTTAATTTGAAAGAAGTCTGATTTATCTGTTTTTTCTTTTGTGCTTTTGCTTTTGGTGTTGTCCAAGAAATCATTGCCAAATCCAATATGATGAAGCTTTCCCCTATGCTTTCTTCTAAGAAGTTTATAGTGATAGCTCTTATGTTTAGGTCTTTGAACATGAACATTTTGAGTTAATTTTGGCTTATGGTGTAAGATAAGAATTCAATTTCATTTTTTTGTATGTGGATATCCAGTTGTCCCAATGCCATTTGTTGGAAAGATTGTCCTTTCCCTGTTGAAAGAATAGTCTTGGCACCCTTGTCAAAAATAATTTGACCATATATGTAAGGGCTTATTTCTGGGTTCTTTATTCTGCTCCATTGGTCCATATGTTGATCTTTATTCCAGCATCACTGTTTTGAATGTTATAGCTTTGTAGTAAGTTTGGTATCAGGAATTGTGAGATCTCTAACTTTGTTCATTTTCAATATTTTTTTTGGCTATTCAAGGTCTATTGAGATTTCATGTGAATTTTAGGATGGATTTTTTCTATTCCTGCAAAAAAAATTGAAATTTTGATATGGATTGCATTGTCTATAGATTGTTTTGGGTAGTATTAACATCTTAACAATATTAAAACTTCCAAAGAACACAAGTTCTTTTAATTCATCTGTGTCTTTTTAAATTCCTTTCAGTTATTTTTGTAGTTTTTAGTGGATATGCCCTTTACTTCCTTGGTTAAGTTTATTCCTAAGTATCATATTCTTTTTAATACTATTGCAAACTGAGTTGCTTTCTCTTTCTTTCTCTCTCTTTCTTTCTCTCTTTCTTTCTCTCTCTTTCTTTCTCTCTCTCTCTCTCTCTCTCTCTCTCTCTCTCTCTCTCTTTCTCTCTTTCTTTCCCTCTTTCTCTCTCTCTCTCTCTTTGTTGGAGTCTCACTCTGTCGCCCAGACTGGAGTGCAATGGCCACTCCCAGCCACCGCAGCCTGGACCTGCTGGGCTCCAGTGATCCTTCCACCTCAGCCTTCCAAGTAGCTGAAACTACAGGCGTGCACTACCACACCCGGCTAATTTTTTGATTTATTGTAGAGATGAGGTCTCGCCAAGTTGCCCAGGCAGTCTTGAACCCGTGGGCTCAGGCAATCCACTCACCTCAGCCTCCCAAAGCGTGGGATTACAGGCTGAGCCACCGAGTCCGGCTTCTTTCTTGCTTGCTTTCTTCTTTTCTTTCTTTCTTTCTTTCTTCTTTTCTTTCTTCTTTTCTTCCTTTCTTCCTTCCTTCCTTCCTTTCTTCATTCCTTCCTTCCTTCCTTTCTTTCTTTTTCTTTCGAGTTGGAGTCTCTCTCTGTCACCCAGGTTGGAGCGCAGTGGCACACTCACGGCCACCACCGCATCGGCCAGCTGGGCTCTGGTGATTCTTCCGCCTAAGCCTTCCAAGTAGCTGGAACTACAGGCGTGCACTACCATGCCTAGTTAATTTTTGATGTATTAAGAGACGAGGTCTCGCCAAGTTGCCCGACTGGTCTTGAACCCATGGGCTCAGGCAACTCACTCACCTCAGCCTCCCAAAGTGCTAGGATCATAGGCTGAGCCACCAAGCCCAACCAAGTTGTTTTCTTAATTTCCTTTTGAGATTGCTTATTATTAGTATATAAAAATGCAACTCATTTTTGTGTGTTGATTTGTATCCTGCAACTTTGACAAATTCATTCATTAATTCTAACAGATTTATTTTTTGGAATATTTAGGTTTTTTTTACATAAAATATCATGTCACTTGCAAACAGATACTTTTACTTCTCCCCTTCAAGTTTTAATGTTCTTTATTTCTTTTTCTTTTTTCTTTTTGTTTTGTTTTTGAGTTGGAGTCTCACTCCGACGCCCAGGCTGGAGTGCAGTGGCACACTCGTGGTCGTCCCAGTGTCAACCCACTGGGCTCCAGTAATTCTTCCGCCTCAGCCTTCCAAGTAGCTGGAACATGTCCTTTATTTCTATTTCTTGCCAACTTTCTCAGGCTAGGACTTCCATTACCACGTTAAATATTATAGAAGGGGTGAAAGTGGGCTTCCTGATCTTAGAGAAAAGCTTTCAGTCTCTCATGGTCTGAAACACTTTTAAATATACTCAAATTTAGACTTCAGAAGTTGCTTTTATTAACCTAATTGGCAACAATGCTGAGAGATCAGAAAGAAAGAAAGAGGGTAAGAATTATCTGGCATGTGTAATGTACTGAGTGTGCTACATATACTTTAGTTTTTCATAGTTATTAAAATGGCAAAGAAAAGAGTAAAGCAAGTACCAGAAGAGGCAAAAATTTTTAATTAAAACTTTCCAAGCATTGCTGAATAGGATGGTTTTGCCTTCACTCTGATGAGTGACTTCCCAAGAAGCCTTCATCCTTGATTATAAGCTAGACCAGAAAACCAGCACCTAAAACAGAAGCCTTGAAAAGATGAAGAAGGAATATGGGGACCCATCTTATGTTTCTTCCCAACAGGGGTCTTTCTCGGGGGTCCTGGCCCCTAAAGAACTATGAAAAAGGACACTTACCACATCTGTTGAAAAATAGGTTAGTCTAAAAATACATGAGAGGGAACTGAAACATTTCAGAGAAGGCAGGGCTCAGGAGTAAGAAACCAAAAGAGGAAGCTAAAATTCTAATTACAAAAAAAGAGGAATGGAAATTAAATTGTCTTACAAAGAAAGTCCAGAACAGACCTCTCTTCCCTGACTACTCCATCAAAAAAGGGGAAAAATAGTCAACGGAAACAGCACTGAGAAAAATAAATTTCTACATCTTTCCAGTTGAGAATTCAAGCAACTGAACTGACAATCTGGGTTGTTTTGTTTGTTTTGTTTTGTTTCCAAAGGCATGTTAGAGCTGAAAAGGCTTTTCTTAGAAATGTCTATGTCCATCCCTCCTGGGGTCACTGAGGCTGAGAGGTCTCTGAAGCTCTCTCAGGGTCAGAGAAAAGACCAGAAGAGTCATTTTCTAATATATGTTCTATGCTCTTTTCTCTGGACCTTTTTGTCAATTTGATGTATTCGTTACACTGAATTGGCAATTCTCCTCTGAGCTTCCCTTAGTATGAGGTTTACATCTAAGTCTATGACTCTCAGAGGAGGTATCCAAACAACAGCAGAAGCATTACCTGGAAGCTCATCAGAAGTGAACATTCTCAGCCCTACCCCAGACCTACAGAATCAGAAACTCTGGAGTTTCAGACCAGTCTTAACAAGCCCACCAGTGCACTAAGTTTTGAGAACCACTGGTCCCAGAAATAATATTCTTTTATTCATTAAAATAGCATGAATAAGAATAAACATGTATTTCACAATTTGTAAAATAACTTTTACTGTTCTTAGATTTGAGGAGAAGAGTCTTCTCAAAATCTCTGAAAATAAAAGTCAGGAGTAGATATTACCTATTTTATGGGTTCAAAGATGAGGTTGAAGGAGAGTAATCCATTGCTGGGGTAGCAGGTTGGGAGAGGACAGGACCAAAACTGCAACTGAATCTTCTGCCTTGGAAACCAGTGTAGCTACTCCAAGGCACAACACTTTTAGGCAATAAAACAGTGTCAATCGGAGCATCCTTTCAGAGTGTTCTTAGATGTATAGAATGCTAGGTCAATTGTATAACTGTACAGATAAGGAAATAATAATACTAAGCGCCCCCATTTTCTAAGTCCTTAAATATTCTGTCAGGTAGGAAACTGAGTCAGAGAGATAAAGTTACCCACCCAGGGTCACCAGCTGGCCTTGGCAGAGCTGGGCTCAGAACGTAGGCTGGCTGGCATCCAGACCTGCCTATCCAGGGAGGCTATGTGACTTGTGTTTAGTTATCCAGATCATTAGGGAGCAATACTGGATGCCTGCCCAATGCTCTTGACTGTGCCCTTTCTACTACAGAAGACTCTTTTTAGGCCAATGATTTTCAAACCTCAATGTACATCATTATCACCTGGAAAGCTTGTTTAAAACACAGATTACTCCATCCCAAGAGTTTCTGATTCTGTAGGCTGGGGTAGGGCCCATGCATGTGCATTTCTAACCAGGTCCCAGGTGATGCTCATGCTGCTAGTCTATGAACCACACTTTGAGTAGCGAAGCTCTAGGCACCCTTATTTGAAAACTAATTGAATGAATGTGGCAAATAAAGAATAGAAATGCTGACCACTGTGCTGCCCCTGCTAATCAGCAGCACACACACAATTCCACTCATTTCCCTCTTAGCTTTTTATCTCATTTATCCTTCCTTTCCCTACCACTGCTGTCTCTCCAGTTACCTCAAGCCAGGTAACTCACGACACCTTCTTAGCTCATCCACCCAATCTGTTTCTCTGGTTTTAATCTACACTGCCTATTTCTACCAGATGTACCTTACCAAAGCACCAATTCCTTAAGGTGCATTTGGATTAAAAATCTTCTGTTCCTCTCCATTGCCTAAAACTCCTCAACTATCATTCAAAGTCTTCCATGACCTCCAAGAGCAGCCCAACCTGTTAGCATTACCTTCATGATATGCCTTTACCACATACTTCCTGCTCTCCTCTTTCTCTCTCCATGCCTTTGTTCATGCCATTTCCATTTCCTCTACCTGGGAACTCAGTAGCTCCTCAGATATAAACCCTTCATATGTCCTTTCTTTCATGAAGTCTTTCATCAAGAGGTTCTCCATCCTCTGAGCTCTCCAAAGCACAGAATTCTGTATTTGTGGCCATATCTTATGTTGCTTTGTATTAAAATGTTTCCCGCTTGCTACACTGTCATCCCCTTAATGACAGACATCTTGTCATGTCTTATGCATTTTTGTATTTAGTAGCAGAGTCCCCTAAACTCTTTAGGCTCTCAATCAGCATCTGATGAATGAATAAATGTGTTCTGTTTCCAGTCATATTTGTTTATGTTTTTAAGTAAACTGTTGATCTTTTCTGATGTTGACCTAAAGGGCTAGTCATTACACATTGCAACACTCATCAGCTAAATATTGGCCAAGTTAATGAATCAAAGAGGAAAAAATGGTAAAATATAATGAAAAGCCCCTAACTAGTCCCAGAGCTCCAGGTAATACAACAAAGCCCCATAATAATACTTTATGAACAGTAGAATTCCTGGTTCTCTTAAGAATAAAGCAAGAACTGAGAGAAAAGTCTGGGATTTCTTTGTGTCTGGCTGTCACAATCTTCTGGGAATAGTGATGTTTCTTTCCTTCTGCCTTCCAAATCATAAACATGTTCTTCTCATTGGTTATCTCTAACCATGTAGAGAAGGGAAGTCAAATAAAACAAATACAAGGAGAGGGATTCTGGGAAATGTAGTTTTTTGATTACCTTCTGCATGCTTCTGCTCAAAACCCTTTATAAGTTTGTGTTATATCTAAGCTCTTTAAAACAAGGCATTATATGGTCTGGTCTATTTCAACTCCACAAACCTTTACGCCATACTCCTCCAGGGTGATTGTGCTCTGGCCATGTGGACCTTATTTTAATTATTTGAAAACACTGATTTTTGATCATTATAGCTCAGTAACTTCAACCTTCAATATGCTCTTCCTGCTGTGAGGATGAGGGAGAGAAAGAGAGAAAGATATTCTAACCACTGCACACCAGAATATAGAAAGGGGACATCAATGAATGAAGTCATTGCGCTATCTTGACCATAAATAAATGTTTTAATCCAAATAGAGGGAGCCAGAAGTGGAACATAAAATTAAGATGGCAAGCGAAGTTAAACCACACCCATGTTGGGCCCAGGTTGGAAGCAGGTGATGGCAGTCAGAAGTGTGGTTTCTGATGGGTAATAGATATTGCTTTAGTCCATTTTCTGTTGCTTATAACAGAATACCAGAAACTGAGTAATTTATAAAGAAAATATATTTATTTCTTACAGTTATGGAGGCTGAGAAGTCCAGGGTCAAGGACCACATCCAGCAAGAAGGGCCTTCTTGCTTATGGGGAATCTCTGCAAAGGCTTGAGGCGGGTACAGGGTATTATACGATGAGAGGGCTGAATTTACTAGCTTAGGTCTCTCTTCCTCTTTTCATAAAGGTCTCTCTTCCTCTTTCCACTACCATGATAACCCAGTCATATATTAATCCATGAACTGATTAATTCATTCATGAACACTCCACCTTTCAATACTGCCACATTGGAAAATAAATTTCACCATGAGTTTAGGAGGGGTTAAATATCCAAACAAGGTGAAGTGGGCACCAAAGGAAGGCCCAAACTTTACCTGTATGATGACCACTTGTATACTTAATTCTGAATTGTACTTCACATCTTTAAAATAAAAAAATTTTTTAAAAGATATTCAAACAACAGCAGGTATTGAAAGTACATGCTTGAGAGGTGGGAATCAGAGCCAGTTTTAATGCTTAAACTCAAAAGTTAGAATGAGACTCCTGAACAAAGGCTGACAGTTTCAGCCAGCACTTTCCCAGGGCTATGTCTTTTACAGAGCAGGAGAACTAAGGAGGCAGGAGGACCTTGACATCATTTGGAAGGCAGGTGCTGAACCAGACTACCTGATATTATATCCCCAATATTCTCTCAGGGAAAGTGCTTTGAACCACTCACCCAAGGACTAGTTCAGGCCTAGGGGGCCAGATGAAGACAACTACAAAATAAATAGGCAGGAAAAGGTAAGAATAAAAAAGAGAGGAAGACCCAACATATTATTTTATTCAAAATAAAATTGCAAGTAATGAATAAATCAAATGGTAAGAAAGATAGCCAAAGCTCATTGCTTAAAGTCATTCTAGGATGAAGCTCTACCACTCCTGAGAGAAGGGTAAGCAGGGAGCAGGTGAGAATATGTCCAAGTGCCTGAGCCTAACAAAGTCTTTGTTTGCCTTTCCACAGCTCTTCTTATCCCATCATTCTTAGTAGCAAAATCCTAGGCAAGGCAATTATAGCCAGTCAAAAGATAACTTCTCCCAGCATTCTTTGCTGCTCGGTAACACTAAGCTCTGGCAAATGAGAAGTAAACAGAAGTGTACTCTAGAAGTTCTGCGAATTATCCTTAAAAGTGAAAGGATGTATTGCCTTGTTCTTCTTCCTCCCTTGCTCTTTTCTGCTATCTGAATGTGTACATGATGGCTGGGGCTATTTTAGACCATCAAGTGACCTTGAGTATAATACCTTGTACTAGAGATGGTGGAACAGAAAAAACAGAACTCAAAGAAAAAATAATAAACCCCAATATTAAAATGGTAATATTCCCCTAATTGGTCTATAGGTTGAACTTAATCTCTATTAAATTCCAGCCTATGTTTTTGCAGAATTTGACATACTAATCATAAAATTGATATGCAAGTAGCC
This sequence comes from Carlito syrichta, assembly GCF_000164805.1. Lineage (NCBI taxonomy): Eukaryota > Metazoa > Chordata > Mammalia > Primates > Tarsiidae > Carlito > Carlito syrichta. The sequence continues at coordinate 92,953 of NW_007258316.1, forward strand.
AAAAAAACTTGAAGAATGAACAAAGTTCATTCTTATACCTGTTGATTTCAAAGCTTACTACAAAACAACAGTAATTAAGACAATGTGTTACTGACATAAGGATAGACATATTAATCTGTACAGACAATAGATCAATGTAATAGAATTGAGAGTCTAGAAACAGAATCTTATATTTATGGCACAAGGCTGCCAAAACCATTCAATGGGGGGGAGCATCTTTTCAAGAAATAATGCTGGGACAACTGAATAGTCACATGAAAATAATAAATTTGGATGCTTACTTCCTACCATGTACAGAAATTAACTCAAAGGAATCATAGAACTCAACGTAAGAGTTAAAACTACAAAACTCTGAAAAGAAAACAGGAGTAAGTCTTCATGATCTTGGGGTACACAACTGTTTCTTAGATACAGAACCAAAAGCATCAAGGACAAAAGAAAAAAATGAATCAATTGGACTTCATCAAAACTGAGAGAACTTTTGTGCTGCAATCAATACTATGAAGAAAGTGAAAGGACAACCCACAGAATGGGAGAAAATATTTGCACATAATTTATTTAATAATAGGCTTATATCTAGAATACATAAAGAACATCTACAACTCAATACCAAAAAGATAAACAATCCAAGGACATGAATAAAAACTTCTCTAAAAAGATACAAGAATTTTTAATAAGCACAGGAAAATATGTTCAACATCATTATCTATTAGAAAAATACAAAGAAAACCACCATGAGTTACTAATTTACACTCACTAAGATGACTATAATAAAAAAAGAAGGCAAGTATTGGCAAGGATGTGGGAAAATCGGAACCCTCATACAGCGATACTAGAAATATAAAATATGCATCAGTTTTGAAAAACAGTTTGACAGTTTCTCAAAAAGTTAAACATAAGGTTATCATATAAGCCAGAAATCCAACTCCTAGGTATGTACCCAAGAGAAATGAAAACATTTATGGCACAAGGGTGCCAAGATTATTCAATGGGGGGGGACTTTTTTCAAGAGATAATGCTGGGACAACTGAATATCCACATGAAAAGAATTAATTTGAATGCTTGCCCCCTACCATGTACAGAAATTAACTCAAAGGAATCATAGAAATCAATTTAAGAGCTAAAACTACAAGACACTTAAAAGTTTTGCTGATACAAAAACTATGTATATAATGTTCATATTAGCCTGATTAATAATAGCAAAAAAGTGTCAACAACCCAAATGCCCACCAACTGATGAAAATATGTTATCTCCATACATATCATTTGTCTTGCATGTCATCCCATGACAGAAGAACAAAGAGAGAGCAAGAGAGAGCAGAACAAACTCATAGCATCAAGACCTTTTATAAGCAGCATCAATCCATTGATGAGGGCAGAACCCTCATGTCCTAATCACCTCTTAATACTGTTGTACTGGGGATTAAGTTTCTAACATACACTTTTTGGAAAACACATTCAAATCAAAGCACCTACCCTTTGGGCCAAAAATTCTCCCTCTAGTCATATACCCTAGAGAAATTCTGCAAATAACCTAAAGAGGTGTTATGGCTGCATTGTTAAATAGCGGTAAGCCAGAATCAATTAATATGTCCACAGCAGGAGTAGATTTTTTAAATTCACGTAATAAAATATTGCATAAAGTAACTGGTATTCCACCTCATCAAATAAAAACATTTTGCACTACATAGGTAGTCTGATCACTAGACTTCTCTATTATGCTTTTTTTTTTTTAAAGCGAACATATTCTTTGACTTAATACTCCTGCTTTTAGGAACAGTTATACTGGTAGGATAAACCTTAATATCATAAAGAAAGTTGCAAATGATACAAGCAAAAATGTGTTACTGTTGTATGTACTTAAAGCATATAGATATTATATATAAAGTAAAAAATAAAACCAAACATGAGAATAAACAGTGTTGACAGGGGGGAGGAAGAGAGGGAGAAAGAAAGAAAAATGGGGTTTTAGGGAGAGTATGCAAAGAAATTTCAGTTGTAGCTCCAAATTTTTACTTTGTAAAAACTGAAGTGAATATGGCAAAATGAGATGTGATAAAGTTGAGCAGTAGGCACACAGCCATATTATAATTATTCTTTGAGTATTTCTGTAGATTTATTATTTATTTATTTATTTTTATTTTTTGAGTTGGAGTCTCACTCCCTCGCCCAGTCTGGAGTGCAGTGTCAGACTCACCGCCACCTCAACGTCAATCTGCTGGGCTCCAGCGATCCTTCCGCCTCAGCCTAACAAGTAGCTGGAACTACAGTGGCACGCTACCACACCCTCCTATTTTTTTTTTTTATTTTATAGAGATGAGGTCTCGCCAAGTTGCCTGGGCTTGTCTCGAACCTGCGGGCTCAGGCAATCCACTCACGTCCACCTCCCAAAGTGCTGGGATTACAGAATGAGCCCCTGAACCTGGCTTTCTGTCGATTTAAATAGTTCATTTAAAAAAATAAAATCCACACTTTTTTTTTTGAGTTGGTATTTTTTTTTTTATTAATCAATATTTTTTATTATGGTTTTGTGGGGTACAGTTAAGAGTTAGGTGTACAATTACGTTTCATTCAGGCACCCTGTTGATAAGAGGTGTTTTCCCATCCCCCGACAGATATTTGG
>NW_007258316.1:96717-97772 GCF_000164805.1 Carlito syrichta
CCCAGCACCATTTACTGAATAGGTTCTCTTCTCCCCACTGGTAGGTGGTGGGGGCTTTGTCGAAGATGAGTTGGTTGAGAAATTGAGGTTTTGCTTCTGGAATCTCAATTATGTTCCATTGATCTATATGCCAGTTCCTGTACCAATACCAAGCTGTTTTGATGATTGTAGCTTTATAGTAAAGTTTAAAGTCTGGTATTGTGATACTACCTGCTGTTTTTTTTTGCTGAGGATTGTCTGGCTATTCTTGGACATTTGTGTTTCCATATGAATTACTGTGTTGTTTTTTCTAGGTCTGAGAAGAATGTTGTTGGTAATTTAATGGGTATTGCATTGAATTTGTAGATTGCCTTAGGTAAGATGGACATCTTCACAATGTTGATTCTTCCAATCCATGAGCATGGGATATTTTTCCACTTGTTCGTGTCAGCTTTGATTTCTTTGAGCAGTGTTTTGTAATTTTCTTTGTAAAGGTCTTTCATATCTCTGGTTAGGAAGATGCCAAGGCATTTCTTTTTTTTGTGGCTATTGTGAATGGAATTGTGTTGTTTATTTGGGTTTCTGTTTGTTTATTATTGGTGTAGAGAAATGTGATTGTCTTTTGTACATTTATGTTGTATCCTGAGACTTTGCCAAAGGCCTTTATCAATGTAAGGAGGCCTTTGACAGATTCTCTTGGGTTTTCAAGGTACACAATCATATCATCTGCAAAGAGAGATAACTTGACTTCCTCTTTTCCTGTTTGAATACCTCTGATTGCCTCCTCTTCTCTGATTGCTCTAGCCAGGACTTCCAATACTATGTTGAACAGGAGGGTTGAGAGTGGGCATCCTTGTCTAGTTCCAGTTTTCAGGGGAATGGTTCCAATTTTTGTCCATTTAGGAGTATGCTGGCTGTGGGTTTCTCGTAGATGGCTTTTACTATTTTGAGGTATGTTCCCCGTATGCCTAGATGGTCAAGGGTTTTTATCAAGAAGGGGTGCTGGATTTTAATCAAAAGCTTTTTTCTGCATCTATGAATGTGATCATGTGGGTTTTTGTTTTGACATCTGTTGA
>NW_007258316.1:97911-99370 GCF_000164805.1 Carlito syrichta
GAAGCCTACTTGGTCATGGTGGATGATTTTTGAGATGTATGCTGAATCCGGTTTGCTAGGATCTTGTTGAGAATTTAGCATCTATTTTCATCAAAGATATTGGCCTGTAGTTCTCTTTCTTTGTTGGATCTTTACCTGGCTTGGGTATCAATGTGATGTTGACTTTGTAAAATGATTTGGGGAGAGTTCCATCATTTTCAATTGCCTGGATTACCTTCAGTAGGATTGGTATCAGCTCCTCCTTGAATGTCTTGTAGAATTCTGCTGGAAAGCCATCTTGACAAGGGCTTTTTTTTTTTTGTAGGAAGTTTTATTATTGTGTAGTCGATTTCCTTGATTGTTATTGGTCTATTTAGTGTCTCAATTTCTTCTTGTTCCAACCTAGGTAGGTTGTGTGATGTCAGAAAGTCCTCCATTTCCTTCTGGTTTTCAAGTTTGTTTCCATACAAGTGTACGTAGTAGTCTCTAATGATCTTTTGTATTTCTTCAGGGTCAGATGTGACTTCATCTTTTGTGTTTCTGATTGTGCTTATTTGTTTTTTTTTTTTGTTTTTTTTCTCATTTTTTCTTGGTCAGTCTAGCTAGGGGACCATCAATCTTGTTTATCCTTTCAAATAACCAGCTTTTTGTTTAATTGATTTTTTTTGTATTATCTTTTTGTCTTCTATGTCCTGGATTTGGGCTTTTATTTTGGTGATCTGGATTCTTCTGCTGAAATTAGGGTTTTTGTGATCTTGCTTTTCCAGCTTCTTTAGGTGGCTTGTTAGGTTGTGAATTTCTGTTCCTTCCATTTTCTTCATGTGTGTTTGTAGGGATATAAATTCCCCTCTTACTACAGCTTTCAGGGCATCCCAGAGATTTTCTTCATTTTCATTTGTTTCCAGGTATCTTTTGATCCCTATTTTGATTTCGTCGTTGACCCAAGAGTTGTTTAGCATCATGCTGTTTAGTGTGCATGTCTTTGTGGGTTTTTGGGGGACTTTGTTGGTGTCAATGTTTTTTTTTATTCCACTGTGGTCTGAGAAGGTGTTTGATAGAATTTCGGTCCTTTTAAATTTGCTTATGCTTGATTTATGGCCGAGTATGTGGTCGATCTTAGAATATGTTCCATGTGGTGATGAGTAGAATGTGTATTCTGTGGTCTTTGGATGGAGTGTTCTGTAGGTATCAATTAAGTTCATTTGGTCCAAAGTCATATTGAGGTTCCGGATCTCCTTGCTGATTTTTTGTCCTGATGATCTGTCTAGGGATGTGAGTGGGGTATTAAAGTCCCCAGTTATGATAGTGTTAGAGTCAATATCTTTCTTTAGTTTTCCAAGAAGTTGCTTTATGAAAGTTGGCACACCTATGTTGGGTGCATATATGTTTAGGATAGATATTTCTTGTTGATGGATTGAGCCTTTTATCATTATGTAGTGGCCTTCTGTATCTTTTTTGATTTTTAATAGCTTGAAGGGAA
>NW_007258316.1:99897-142999 GCF_000164805.1 Carlito syrichta
TGATGAGGGAAGTTTTCTTGAATGATTTCATGAAATGTTTGTTCCAGTGTGGCTTCTGTTTCTCTTTCTGCCTCAGGAAGCCCAATTACTCTTAGGTTTGGTCTCTTGAAGTGATCATTCATCTCTTGCAGGTTTTGTTCTGTCTTTTTGAGCTTCTTTTCTATGCTTTTGACAGTTTGGGTTAGTTCTGTGTTTTGGTCTTCGAGCTCTGAGATTCTTTCTTCTGCTTGGCTGATTCTGCTTTCCATGCTTATTAGTCTGTTATTCATTTTCATCACAGTATTCTTTACTGCTGTCATTTCTGACATCAGTTCCTTCCTATTTTCCTCTTGTCTCTCCTCAATTTTTTTTAATTCTCTCCATTAATGTCTTGATGTCTGGGTTTGTTGCATGTAACCAGTCATTCTGGGGACTCTTCATTGTTTGTGTTCCAGAATCTGTTTTCTCAGTGTCTGATTTCCCAGGGGTCTGTGTAAGACCTATATTCTTCCTTTGGTTTTTCTTCATTTGTGCGGTTTTTCCCCCTCCCTACTTTTTCCTTCCCTCCATGTCACCGTCTTCTTTAATTCTGTTATTCAGGGGTAAAGGGATTGGTTTTACTTCTGTTTGTTCAATCTTCTATTCTTTATGTATGTCCTCTTACTTTGTTCAATTCTGAAGTTGCACTGTAGGTTGGAGGTGGTCCTTTTTGCAGTTTTGAGATTTACTTAAGGGGAGAGCTGTGATTCAAAATCTGTCTGCAGGTCCTGGTATTCGCTGACAGGTGTGTGGATAATGTGGAACCCACTTCCCACTGCCCTGGAATCTGTCCATGCAGTGGGGCTGTAGGTTTACTCCCTGAAATAAAATGTGATTAGCAGAGGGAAGAGAATGGAGCAGATAGTGGGTTCAAGAGAGGAGTGGAGAGATAGAGGAGTAAGGGGAGAAACAAACGAGTGTGCCAACAAATAGAGCGAGAGGCCTATACTGAAACAGATAAAAACAATAGACCACAGCTACAGACGAACCAACTCTCATACAAAAAAATTAAAAATAAAAATAAAACATATAGTGATGCTAACATACAAGCTAACCAACCACCTTGTTAGTGTGCTGTTCCTCTATACAAAGATATGGTTTACAGAGAGAAGAAAAGAGAAGAAAAGGAAAAGGAAAAAAGAAAAAAGGGAACAATACAGTAGGAATAGAATTAAGTCATTAACTAATAGAATCAATGAAGCACACTCTGAGACATTTCGTTTAAGTCCAATGTCCTTTCAGGCCTGATTTCTAGTTTTCTTTTCAAGCTGGTAAGTTAGTTTGCAGTTAGGGTCAGTTGCCCCTGGTCTGCTGTGAAGGACAGTTTAGATTACCCTCGTTCAGCACTCTGGTCTATGTCTTTATCAAGCTTGTTTCTCCCATTTCGGTGTTTTTACCTTGAATCGCCAGCAGGTGGTGCTATCTCAGCTGCTCGCCCCAGAGGGGGTGGGGCTGGACAGGAACAAGATGGCTGCCTGTCTCTGAGCAGGCAACAGGAGCCTTACGTCAGGCGGGCAGGACAGTCTCGGACTCAGGAGAGGTGGCAGCGATCCCAGCAGATCTTCCCTGAAGGGGTTTGATGTGGATCGCCTCGGGCCAGGTGGTGTGATATGCTACCCATCACGGAGGCCGCGGCAGCGGCGGCGATGGCAGCGGCGGCGGGAGGAGGGGCTGTGGCAGCAGCGGCAGCGGCACTGTTTGCACCGCAGTAACTTTCCAGTCCTTGCGATGTCCCAGCGGTGGCAACGTCCGAGCTCTGTATGAAGAGCAGGTTGCGATGTTGGGGTCCCCAGCCCCCCAGGGCAAAAGTCAGAGACCCACTGCAGATCTCCTTTGCAGAGGGCTTCAGAGACCAGGTTGCCCCATCACCATCTTGCCGCTTCTCCGGTATTTTTTTTACTAGCTCTTTTCTACTTCCTGGCCTTCACGTGTACTGTTCTTTCTGCCTGGAATTCTTCATGCAGTAATTAAGAGCAGAGAAACTTTATGTGTACGATGTCCACTTGGATACCTAATCCTGAATTGTACCCCACATCTTTAAAATGAAAATCAAAAAAGAGCAGAGGTATAGAGCCAGACTGCTAGGCTTGGGTCTCAGCACTGAGTTGATTTAGGGAGAGTTACGTAATCTCTTAAAGCTCAATTTCTCTTTTGAAAGTTTAGTATAATAGTGCTGAGCTCAGGCGGACTCCATGGCTCAGTTTGTAATCCCCGCACTTAGGGAGGCTGAGGTGAGTGGATTGCCTGAGCCTGCGGGTTCAAGATCCACCTGGGCAATTTGGTGAGTCCTCATCTCTACAATAAGTCAGGCATGGTAGCGCGAGCCTGAAGTTCCAGCTACTTGGAAGGCTGAGGCGGAAGGATCACCGGAGCCCAGCAGGTCGAGGATGCAGTGACCAGGAGCGGCCACCGCACTCCAGTCTGGGCGACTGAGTGAGACTTCAACTCAAAAAAAAAAAAAAAAAGTGTTGAGCTTATAAAGTTGTATAGGAATTAAATGTGTCCTCTAAATATAAAGCACTAGAACGGTACCTACAGCATCTATAAACATCTGCCATTGTCACCATCATCATCATCACTAATATCATTAAATCTTTTTGTCTAGTCAACTATTTGTCCTTCATATTTTAGAGCCCCACTTAAAATATTAGTTTTTCAAATAAGTCTACTCTGACTCCACAGTATGAATTAGATTTCATAAGGGTCCTATCTTTTTTGTCTATATACTTATTAAAATTTATAGTTATTTATTTATATGTGGTTGGGCTTTTTTGTTTTTGTTTTTTGTTTTTTTTGTGTTGGAGTCTCACTCTGTCACCCAGACTGGAGGGTTGTGGCACACTCACCACCACCCCAGCATGGACCAGCTGGGCTCTGGTGATCCTTCCACCTCAACCTTCCAAGTAGCCAGAACTACAGGCACCCTATCATGCCCGACTAATTTTTTGTATTTATTTTAGAGACAAGGTCTCGCCAAGTTGCCCGGGCTGGTCTCGAACCTGCGGACTCAGGCAATCCACTTGCCTTGGCCTCCCAAAGTACTGGGATTACAGGCTGAGCCACCAAGCCCAGCCTATATATGTTTTTTTTTGGTAAACATCTCTCTCCTACATTGGAACACAAACGTTACTTGAGGGCCAAGACAAGGTATGTTCTATTCACCTTTTTATATACATTGTCCTGTCTAGACCAGGCCATGGATATAAAATAGTATTGATCTTGAGTACTTATTTGTTGAATAAATAAATCCCTCCATGAACCATTTTATCATTTGTTCAATATGCAGCCATTAAAATTATGTTTATAAATAATTTGCAACTGGCAAAAATTTTGACTCACTTAGCAGAAAAACAAAAATATACAAAAGTATATATATGATAAGCCTATGATGCCACATAGACAGTACTAACAATGAAAACAAATCTATAAATTGGGGGGAAATGGAGAAGATAGAAGTAACTCAAAATGCTAATAGGTGTTATTTGGGGGTCATGAAATTATGAATGATTTTGTTTTCTTCCGTTTTATTTTCTATAATGTTTGATTTTTCTTTTTTTCTTTTTAAAATTTTTTATTTTAAAGATGCAGGGTACAATTTAGGGTTAGGTATACAAATGTTCATTATGCAGGTACCCTTGTTGAAGAGGTGTGCCCCTCTCCCCTGGCAGTTTTCCACTACTGTCAATCCCTTTCTGATAGTATTATGATAATTGTTCAAGGTCTGCTTCTGAGTGAGAACATGTGGTACTCGGTTCTTTCTTTCAGTGATAGGTCACTCAGTATTATACACTCTAAGTCCATCCAAGTTTCTGCAAAGTTCATAATTTTGTCCTTCTTTATGTCTGCTTAATATTCCATTGTGTATATGTAGCACATTTTCTATTCAGTCCTCTTTGGATGGGCAGCACGGTTGGTTCCATGTTTTTGTATTGTGAATAATGCTGCAATAAACATGCATGTACAGGTATCTTTTTAACAGAGTGATTTGAGTTCCTCCAGGCATATTCTCAGTAGGGGGATCATGGGGTTGCATAGAAAGTCGATTTTTAAATCTTTTAGGAATCGCCAAACTGTTTTCCACAGAACTTGTACTAGTTTACACTCCCACCAACAGTATAGAAGTGCTCCCTTTTCCCCGCATCCTCTCCAGTATCTGTTGTTTTTTGAGTTATTAATGATGACCATCCTGGCTGGAGTTAGGTGGTATCTCAGTGTGGTTTTAATTTGCATTTCTTTGATGACTAGTGAGGCTGAGCAACTTTTCATGTATCTCTTGGCTGCTGGTATGTCTTCTTTTGAGAAGTGTGTACTCTTATCTTTTGCCCACTTTGTAACAGGACTGTTTGTTTTTCTCTTTTCAGCATGTTTGAGTTCCTTGTAGATCCTATATTAGGGCTTTGTCAGACATACAGTTGCCAAATATTTTTTCCCAGTCTGTGGGCTGTCTTCCTGCTCTCTTGATGGCTTCTTTGGCTTTGCAGAAGCTTGTCAGTTTGATGAGGTTCCACATGTCTATCTTATCTCTTATGGCATGGGCACTTGGGGTTTTGATTGGGAATTAGTTGCCAGTTCCAATTTCCATAAGGGTGTCTCCTGCATTTTCTAAAGTTCTTATAGTTTGAAATTTTATGTTTAGGTTTTTGATCCATTTAGAGTTTATTTTTGTGTATGGTGATAGGTGGAGGTCTTGTTTTAATCTTCTGCATGTGGTCAGTCAGTCTTCTGAGCACCATTTACAGAATAGGTTTTCTTCTCCCCACTGGTTGATGGTAGAGGCTTTGTGGAAGATGAGTTGGTTGAGAAATTGAGGTTTTGCTTATAGAATCTCTATCCTATAGAGATTCCATTGGTCTATATGTCGGTTCTTGTACCAATACCAGGATGTTTTGATTATTGTAGTATTATAATAAAGTAAAAGTCTGGGAGTATGATATCTCCCACTTTATTATTATTTTTTTTATTTGTTTTTGTTTTGGGGTTTTTTTGCTAAGGATTGTTTAGGCTATTTGTGGTCATTTATATTTCCATAGGAATTCCTGTACTGTCATTTCCAGGTCTGAGAAGAATGCTGCTGGTAATCTAATGGACATTGCATTAAATAGGTAGATTGCCTAGGATAGGATGGACATCTTAACAATGTTGATTCTTCCAATCCATGAGCATGGGACATTTTTCCATTTGTTTGTGTCATCTTTGATTTCTTTGAGCAGTGTTTTATAGTTTTCGTTGTAAAGGTCTTTCACTTCTCTGGTCAGGAAGATGCCAAGGTATTTCAGTTTTTGTAGCTATTATGAATGGGATTGTGCGTTTTATTTGAGTTTCTGTTTGTTTGTTGTTGGAGAATAGGAATACAACTGTCTTTTGCACATTTATTTTATACCCTGATACTTTGCCAAAGTCCTTGATTAGTGCAAGGAGGCTTTTGACAGATTCTCTTGGGTTTTCAAGGAATAGAATCATGTTGTCTGCAAAGAGGGATAACCTAACTTCCTCTTTTCCTATTTGAATATCCTTGCTTTTCTTCTCTTGTCTGATTGCTCTAGCTAGGACTTCCAATACTATGTTGAAGAGGAGGGGTAAGAGTAGGCATCCTTGTCCCAGTCTTCAGGGGACAATTTCTGTCTATTTAGCAGTATGTTGGCTGTGGATTTCTTGTAGATGGCTCTTACTATTTTGAGATATGTTTCATCTATGCCTAGATGTTCAAGGGTTTTTATCAAGAAGGGATGCTGGGTTTTATCAAAAGCTTTTTTCATGTCTAATGACATAATCATGCGGTTTTACATCTGCTCATGTATTAAATTAAATTTATAGTCTTGCGGACGATAAACCAGCCTTGAATCCCAGGGGGGATTAAGCCTACTTGGTCATGTTGGATAATTTTTGAGATGTGTTGTTGGATCTGGTTTGCTAGAATCTTGTTGAGAATGTTAGCATCTATGTTCATCAAGGATATTGGCCTGTAGTTCTCTTTCTTTGGTGGATCTTTACCCAGTTTGGATATCAATGTGATGTTAGCTTCATAAAACAATTTGGGGAGAGTTCTATCTTTCTCGACTGCTTGGAATACTATCAGTAGGATTGGTATCCGCTCCTCCTTGTATGTTTTGTAGAATTCTGCTGGAAAGTCATCTGGTCCAGGGCTTTTTTTTTTTTTTTTTTTTAGGTAGTTTCTTATGACATAGTTGATTTCCTGGGTTGTTATTGGTCTATTTAGGGTCTCGATTTCTTCTTGTTTCAACCTGGAGAGGTTGTGTGATGTCAGAAAGTCCTCCATTTCATTTAGGTTTTTGAGTTTGTTTCCATACAAGTGTGCATAGTAGTCTCTGATAATTATTTGTATTTCTTCGGGGTCAGTTGTGACTTGATCTTTTGCATTTCTGATTGTGTTTATTTGGGCTTTTTCTCTCTTTTTCTTGGTCAGTCTAGCTAGGGGTCCACCAGTCTTGTTTATTCCTTCAAATAACCTGCTTTCTGTTGCACTGATTTTTTTTTTTTTTTTGTATTATATTTTTTGTCTGCTGTGTCCCGTATTTGGGCTTTTATTTTGATCTGGATTCTTCTGCTGAAGGTAGGGTTTTGGTGATGTTGCTTTTCCCTCTCCCTTAGGCTGTTGACTTGTGATCTTTCCATTTTCTTCATGTGTGTTCATAGAGATATGAGTTTGCCTCTTAGTACTGTTTTCATGGCATCCCAGAGATTTTGGTGAGATGTTTCATGTTTTCATTTGTTTCCAGGAATCTTTTCATTTCTGCTTTGATTTTAGTGTTGACCCAGGAGTTGTTCAGCATCATGCTGTTTAGTGTCCATGGCTTTGTGAGTTTTGGGAAAACTTTGTTGGTGTTGATATTTATTTTTTTCCACTGTGGTCTGAGAAGGTGCATAGTAGTATTTCAATCTAATGAAATTTGTTTATGCTTGATTTATGGCCAAGGATGTGGTTGATCTTAGAGTACGTTCCATATGGTGATGAGTAAAATGTATATTCTGTGGTTGTTGGGTGGAGTGTTCTGTAGGTATCTGTTAAGTCCATTTGCTCAAGCATCATGTTAAGGTTTCATATCTCCTTGTTGATTTTTTTGTCTTGATAATCTGTCTAGGGTTGTTAGTGAGATATTTAAGTACCCAGCTATGATAGTGTTAGAGTCAATATCTTTTTTTAGTTTACCTAAAAGCTGCTTTACAAAAGTTGGTACTCCAATGTTGGGTGTACATATGTTTAGGATGGATATTTCTTATTGATGGATTGAGCTTTTTATCATTATGTAGTGACCTTCTGTATCTTTTTAAATTGTTGATAGCTTAAAGCATATTTTTTCTGATATTAAGATTGCAACTCCTGCTTTCTTTTGTGTTCTGTTTCCTGCTACTAGTGTCCAGCCTGCTACCACAGGTGATGGTGGGGGCCAGGTGCCAAGTGGTGAGGAGCAGCTGTTCTCTACTGCCTCTTCTCAAGAGATCCCTGAGAACGGTAGAAGATTCTGCGTACCAAGGGCTCCAATCTCAGGGTGGTGGTGGGTGCAGTCACCTCCAGAGGAGAGCCCCAGATGCATGAACCTGAGTCTCCTTCAGACGGACTTTCACTCACCCACCAACACACACCCACCCACTCACACAGAGAGTCTTTATGGACACTCGCTTTTGCTGAGACTCACTCCTTCCTGTTCCATTGCCATCTTGCATCCGTGAAGTGATTTAGTGTGAGTCTGATTTTTCTATATAATAAATGCATTATTTTTATTGAAGTGAAATTCACATAACATAAAGTGAACAATTCAGTGCAATTCACAGTGTTGTACAACCACCATCACTACTTCCAAAACATTTTCTGAAATAAAAAAGTAAAAAATTTTTAAAAATTCCAAAATGTCACTCTGAAATAAAACCCTGTACCCATTAAGCAGTTATTCTCCATTCTTTCCTCTCCTACCTCCTAGAAAACACCAATCTGCTTTCTGTCTCTATGGATTTACATATTCTGGATATATTCTGGACTCCATAAAAATGGAGTCACAATATGTGAACTTTTATGTTTGGTTCCTTTTATTTATCATAATGTTTTTGAGATTCATCCACATCATAGCATGTATCAGTATTTCATTTCTTTTTATAAATGATTGTACATAGACCACAATTTGTTTACCCATTCTTCTGTTGATGGACATTTGAGTTGTTTCCACCTTTCAACTACTAGAAATAATGTAGCTGTGAATATTCATGTACAAGTATTTGATTACTTGTTTTCAATTATTTTGGACATATATCTAAGACAGGAATTGCAGGAGCATATGATAATTCTGTTCAGCATTGGGGGGTAACCATCAAAGTTTTTTTCTAAATCTGCTGAACCATTTTACATTCTCAATGGCAATGTAAGAGTTCCAGTTTCTCCATATATTCATCAATAGTTGTTATTTTCTATTCTTTATTATAGCTGTCCTAGTAGGTGTAAAGTGATATCTCATTGTGGTAAAGCTCACTTTACACCTAGTAGATGTAAAGCAGTATCTCATTTTGTCTGTGTTTCCTTAGTGACTATTGATGTTTAGTATTTTTTCATGTACCTATTGGTTATTTATATATCTTCTTTGGAGAAATTTCTCTTTGAGTGCTTTGCCCATTTTAAAATTAGATTGTTAGTCTTTGTTGTTGAGATACAGACATTCTTTATATATTATGGATAGTATACTAGATACATGATTTACAAATATTTTTTCTCAGTCTATAGGTTTTCTTTTCATTTAATTGATAATGGCCTTTGATATAAAAAAGTTTCTAATTTTGATGAGGTATATTTATCAATGTTTTCCTTTTGTTTTTCATGCTTTTGGTGTCATATTTAAGAATTAATAGACAAATAGAGGTAATGAAGACTTATCTCTATATTTTCTTCTAAGATTTGTATAGTTTTGGCTCTTTTATTTAGATCACTGATCCATTTTTAGTTAATATTTGTATGTGATGTGAGGAAGAGGTCCAATTTCACCCCTTTGCATGTGTATATCCAGTTGTGCTAGCACCATTTGTTGAAGAGACTATATTCTCCTCATTTAATAATTGTCTTGGCACCTTTGTTGGAAATCAATTGGCAATAAGTGTATGAATATTTTTAAACTCTCAATTCTATTCAACTGATCTATTGTCTATATTGATCAACATGTCACCAGTACCACCCTGTTTTGATTGCTGTAGATTTATAGTAAGTTTTGAAATTAGAAAGTATGAATACCCCTACACTTTTTTTTTAAAGATTGTTTTGGGTCCTGCCAGCTGGGCGGCTATGGCCCCATCCACCACAAGCGAAACCTGCCCCATCGAGAACTACCAGGTTACAGCATGTTGGCCCTCGGCATCAGGACCCCGCTCTTCGGGTATTGGAGCATGATGAAGTGGAATCACGAACGCAGGCGCCTACAGATCGAAGACCTGGAGGCCCGCATCTTGCTGATGCCGCTATTCTAGGCAGAGAAGGACCAGAGGATCCTGCAGATGCTCGGAGAGAATTTGGAGGAGGCCATCATCATGAAGGACATGCCCGACTGGAAGGTGGGCGAGTCTGTGTTCCACACGGCGTGCTGGGTGCCCGCCATGGCGAGCTGCATGGGCTGGGTACCACTGAGGAGGTCCTCAATGCCAACTACGGCTTCATAAACACTCTGGGGGGAAAAAGGATTGTTTTGGATATTAGGGATCCCTTGCAATTTCAGAGGAATTTGAGGACGGTTTTTCTATTTTTACAACAAGGCCATTGAAATTTGGATAGAGATGGCATTGAAACTGTAGGTAGCTTGAAGTATCATTGCCATCTCAACAATTGTAAATCTTCTAATCCATGACTGTGAGCTGTCTTTCCATTTATTTAGGTCTTCTTTAATTTCTTTCTGCAGTATTTTGTAGTTTTCGGGCACAAGCATTTCATATCTTTGGTTAAATTTATTCCTAAATATTTCATTATTTTTGATAATATTGTAAATTGAATTGTTTTCTTAATTTCCTTGTTGGATGTTCATTGCCAGTGTACTGCAACTGATCCCTTGTGTTGATTTCGTACCCTGAAACTTTGCTGAATTTTTTAATTAACTGTAATAGTTTTTTGTGGATTGTTTGGGATTTTCTGTATATAGAATAATGTCATCTGTGAATAGAAATAGTTTATTTCTTTTTGTACCATTTGGATGTTTTTTATCTCCTATTTCCTTTTTTTTTTTTTTTTTTTTGCCTAGTTGCTCTTGCTAGAACTTCAAGTAGGATTTGAATACCAGTAGTGAAAATGGGCGTCCTTGTCTTGTTCTTGATCTTAGAGAGAAATCTTTCAGTCTTTTACCATTGAGTTTGATATTAGCTGTGGGGGTTTTGGGTTTTTTTGTTTTGTTTTTACAAATGCCCTTTATCGTGTTGAGTAGGTTCCTATGTTTTGGAGTGTTTTTGTCATGAAAAGTATTTAATTTGTCAAATGTTTTTCTGTATCAATTGCGATAATCATGTGGAGTATTGTTTTCCTTCATTCCGTTAATGGATATTGTAACCAAATTCAGGTTCAACTACTTGTTGCTCAAAAGCCAAACTCAAGAAACAAGAATTGAATTGGTGTAAGGAAAAAGGGCTTATTCAAGAGCCAACCTGAGGAGATGATGGACGACTAATGTTTCAAAGACCATCTCAAATCCCTCAGGCAGATTGAAGGACTTTGAAAGATAAAAGGGAGTGAGAAAAAACTACATGCAGGGATTGGTTGTGTCTTTGGTCACAATATTCCTTTAAATCTGTAACAAAATATAGTTAGTGTACATACTCCTCTTTTCCCCAAATTTAGTCTTGATAGCCATATACTTGTTGTTCCTATATTATCTTTTCAGTGTTTCAAAATTATCCTAGCCTACATGCAAGCATAATCAGAGGCCAGAGCCTCCCCAGTCTAAAATTGAATTAGTTATGTTAGTCTTTTGCCATTTCACTGTTATAGTATGTTAGGTTGTGCCGGAGACCAGCTCCAGCTGGGTTCAGGGTACCCCAAAGGTGGAGACTGGCGTCAGCGATTGGGGGGGAAGAAGAGAGAGAGAGAGAGAGAGAGAAAGAAAGAGACTGGACTCCGGTCTAGTGCAGAAGCGATGTGTGTTATTGGGAATTACAATGGGTCTTTTACACACAAAGTCAGATGTGGGAGGGGCGTCCCCACCCTCCAGAAACCTTAATCCATGAAAACTTAATCAATGATTGCCTTTAAACCCTTTTCATATGATAATCTTAAAATCCCATAACAAAGGATACCCTAATCTGTGACTGACATATTCTATAAACTTTTTTCATCCTAAACTGATTGATTTATGCCAAGTTAAACAATTCTATAGAAGCTTAAGTATTTACTTTACAAATGGAAGTGGCCCATCCCAGAATGTTTGGAATGTGGCCCAGTCCAAAGTTCACAGTGGGCTACCTGCAAGTAACCCAGCCGCATTCTTTCAACAAAATGGCTGTCTTCTAAAACTGTATTCTACAATTTACACCTTCAATAAATCCTAAGATCATGACCCAGAAGCCTGTGACCAATACTAAGGCTCTTAGATGTGACACGAGTTTGAATTATAAGTTGTGTGAAAGCCAAAACTGCAGTTTGCAGAAGAATGGGAGCAATGAGCTTCTAAAGTTAGTTTGTGCTTGTCCTGGTCTCAGAGTTTTTATGGTTTGAGCTCACAGGAGCTTAATCTGGCTAGTGCTAAGTAGAAAGGGGGAGGAAGTGGGGTCAAATAGCTCCCGAATGCATCCTAGTGGTCTTGGGGTCAACGGCACTTCCTGATCCCTAACGCTCAGTGGGCCTCCATGGCTGGCTCCCAACAAGGTTGATTTTCTTCTTTTTTAATGTTGAACCACTTTGGCCCTCTTTGGATGAATCTTATTCTGTTATAGTGTATTATTATTTTAATGTGCTGTTGGATTCAGTTTGCTAGTATTTGTTGAGGGTTTTTACATCTATATTCATAAGGGATATTGGTCTATAGTTTCTTTGTGCTATCATTGTCTGGTTTTGCTGTAATGGTAATGCTAGTTCATAGAATGAATAAGAAAATGTTTCCTCTTCTTCCATTTTTGAGAAGAGTTTGAGAAACATTAACATTAATTTTTCTTTAAATGTTTCATAGATCTTACCAGTGAAGCCATCTGGTTCTGAACCTTTTTTTTGTTTTGATTACTAATTCAAACTCTTTGTTTTTCATAGATCTTTTCAGATTTTCTATTTCTCCTTGAATTAACTCTTAGCAACTTATGTATTTTTAGGAATGTGTTCATTTCATCTAGGTTATCTTATTTATTGGTGCACAATTGTTTATAATATTCTCTTATAATCTTTTTTCTGTAAAGTAAATAGTGATATTCTTACCCTTACTGATTTTAGTTATTTGTGTCATATTTCTCTCTCAATTTTGTCTTAGCATAGCTAAAGGTTTGTCAACTTTGTTAATCTTTTAGAGTCAACTTTTGCTTTCAGTATTCATTGCATTTTTTTTTTTTTGAGTTGGAGTCTCACTCCATCGCCCAGGCTGGAGTGCAGTGGCACGCATGCTCATGGCCACTCCAGCGTCGATTTGCTGGGCTCTGGTGATCCTTCCACCTCAGGCTTCCAAGTAGCTGGAACTACAGGTACTCACTATCATGCCCAGCTAATTTTTTATTTATTGTAAAGACAAGATCTCGCCAAGTTGTACAGGTTGGTCTCAAACCCGCAGACTCAGGCAATTCACTCGCCTCTGCCTCCTAAAGTGCTGGGTTTCAGGCTGAGCCACTGAGACCAATCAAATACTTTTTAAATAGAAATATATATGCCTGAGTTGTCTTCCCCACACTTGTTCTTTCCCACCACCAAGTGTTTATGGTTCCTGCAAAGCCAACATCAGTTGGGCACGTTCCCAGCCAGTCATGGTTGACCAGGGTCTATCTTATTATATCACCCAGTGCCTATCCAGAGTGAGTCCAGTCACGTCCACCAATCAGAATCTCTGTCACATCCAATTCTGTGGGTTTCCTCTCATGCCATCTGTACCTACAAAGAACACAGTCTGGGTTTCTTGATGTTTGCTATAGTATTGTACCCCTCCCTGGGACAGACACCTCAGAAGCCACAATGATATGCATGAAACTTTATTCTGCAAGCATTGACATTCTTGCTTCTTCTACTCACCAAGCCTTGGGTTGGGGAAGGGCTGTTGGTTAATATGAATCCCAACTTCATATTCCCAAAAACCAGCTACCAACCAGCTGTTGCCAAGTCTGGGGGGCATCAGTAAATGCCTTCTAAGTATGCTGCCCTGGCCTATCCCCAGTCAATCCTCCCGAGAGCAGCCTACTTCTGAGGCATCCATACATCTCGGCTAGAAAAGAGCACATGATTGTTTTCCTATTACAGGGTTCAAGTCACTTGAGAGAGCTTTTTAGAAAGTAAATATATCAAAGATTCTGACTTCACCTTGTCCCTCACCCCAAAGTTTATGTGACTTGAAAGTATAAAAACATCTAATTAATTACCTGTATAGCGTATGTTAATAAAGACTTAAATTACCATTTTGTTGACCTTTTCTTTCTATTTTCAGTAACACATTACTGTCTGTTCTTGGTTCATCTAGAGATGATAGCGAACTTAGAAAGTGGGGGAGAAATTTATGTGTGACTTCTGCTACCTGACACTTCATTTTTAAGAAGAATTGCCATTGCTATACTTTCTTGCTGTGACTCTATGCCCTGTGCGGTTTCTTTGTTATGTGAAATAAAAACAGTGGAAATAATTTGCATTACTTTTATTATGAAGACATGCATCCAGAACAAATAGGACCATAATAACTACTTTTTCTGTTGGTATCATATTAGTCCAGATCATGTGTAGCCAAAACCGAAGATGTAAAATCCTAGAACTCACTAATCTATTTTAGTAGGTCACAGGAAGCATGCAAACCATAGAAACCACAGTGAAACAAAGTCATCTGTGTTAACAAGAGGCAAGAATTTCTTTGTCTTCTAAAGGTACCAACTGAACAAATTCATTGCAGATGAGTAAAGAATTACAAGGGGCATTATCAAAGTACCTTCATGCTGTCGACAAACATGTTCTGTCTTCTTGCCCCACTAGCAGTTCTCTCTAGCAATGCTCTCTCCCACATTTTCACTTGGTTGAGTCTTGCCCTCCGTGGAGTAGCAGAGAGATTCTGAGAAAAAACTTAACTGAAAAAGCTTTCAATTTCAGTGATCTAACTCCCAATTCAGCTGCTGACCTTCAGAGTGAGGATAATCAAGCTCTTTGACTTTTCATGGCCTGCAGTCTGGCTCTTCTTTTGACATTTGGGGAACATGAGCCATTTTCATTTCATTGGCTCGCAGAAGAATTGAGCATCTCCTCATCTCTGTCCCTGGTCACCTTGAGGTTACCACAGCCCTGCCTTCTGTGTAATCCTGCTGGTCAGCAGACACACCAGAGGTGGTTGGTGACGTACTTTCTCTCAAGTCTACTTGGACCAGATGAGAAGAAAGCAGCAAGAAAAAAACCTGACTGACTTGACAGTTGTGTGGTTGTTTGCCATTCTTCTCCAGATCTGCTCTGAGCCCCAGGAAGCTGATTTCTAGGGGCTACATTTCCCAGACACCCCACTGCTCCCTCTCCCCATTACGCTCAGCCACTGGGAGTCACTGGCAGGGGATCAGAGTGGAAGTAGAAGGTGAGAGTACTTTCTACCCCTTCTGTCCTATTGCTTTGCTGAAATTCTGGCCATGGCTGCATCCTTCAACCTGTAGCTCTCAACTCCAGCTCTCAATAAGGCTCAAGCAATATTGCTTATTCTTTTGACCTTTTAAGCTCTAGGGAAGGCAAAATCATTTCTTCAACACTCATAAGCTCTTAGTTAGAGTAGACCCCTGTAACGAAAGAAATTAACAAAAGAAAGAAAAAGAAGTCTATTAATATGCATATTTCATATATACATAGATGGTATCCAGAGAATGAGTAATACTCAAAGAGGTGATTTCCATCTTAAATAGCATCTTCAACAAAGAACAGTAAATTCTTAGAGAAGTAACAAGACAAAAGAAAGGAACTTTGGGTTTCTAGGGGCAACAATTTATGGGAAGGCAAATAAATGGCAGATAATGGCTAGTTGGTCAAACTTGCTGTTGTAGATTCCCCTGGTACCATCTCCAGATTGATAAAGATTTAAAGTTGTTTTCAGTGGTAAACCTTTGTTCTTCCTGGTGGAAGGGGGTAGGGGATAGTTTTTGTATTTGTAAAATCTATGTCCTGCTTTTGGACAAATATATAGGAAATGTAGAGAGCTTTCCTGCATCTGCTGCGTCTTAATTGCCTTCTGTTCAAAGATTCTTATGCAAAAGAGGCATATTTGGGGGAGCAAATTCTGGTCTCCTACAAAGCCCAGGGTGACAGCTCCCACTGTTGCTGGTCTCTGGGCGCCTCTCTTAACCCTGCTCACCTCTCTGAAAATACTCTCATCCTATCCAGTCTCTTCAAAATCTCAGCTGAGTGTGCCCTCTATTCCCTGTGGTAGGAGGAGCCAAAGATTTGAATCCCGGCTCTATAAATATCTACCTCTGAGCTTCTCTTTGTTTATGAAATGACAGGGCCAGAGTCAATGATCTCAGGTGCAAGACAGCAACATCAAGGGGTCCTAATAAACAACAGCAAAATTCCTGGGTCTTGACCTTCCCTTTCCCCGACTGAATCAAAGGAACTGGTGGCAAGATGCCAGGTCAGGAGATTCCAGAAGTGGCAGCAGACTCAGTGTCACTTGGGCAGGGCTGACCTGTCTTGTTATTGAAATCTCAGAGACTCTGCAAACCCTGCCCAGAGATACATTAGGGGACAATTGGGGAACTTTCCACATTCCTGAATAGGCAAGGAGCTGTCTTCTAGGGAAAAACTGAGCCTTTTCGTTCTTAGCACAAAAGTCAGGTCTTATGCAGGACACATGGTTACAATTTACTGTAATCCAGAAAGGACACCCGGACAGCACTGAGCATTTGATGATTGTCGTTAGTTCTAGAATGGCTGAGTCCTTTGTCCTCCACCTCTGCACAGGGCTTGGGTGATGCTGTTTTGACCTGTGGAGTGTCTGCCACATGCCAGACACTGTGCTGGCTGTTCTGGATCCCTGTACTCTTGCAGACCTCAGAGCCTATTCATTATATTTTGTAATTGGATAAATGGTAGCTTAGAAAAGTCCCAGGCCACTGCATGAGATCCAGACCCCAAGTTCTACTGGAATTCAGAAAGTGCCGGAGGCCAACTCAGATGACCCTATGTTCTCTGCAGGACCTTAGGCACGTTTCTAAGTATGGGGCCTCCATTGCAGAATTTGTGTTTTCCTTTTATAACCCTTAACTCCAAGGAGGGGGACCTATAATAACTGAGGCTTTTCTTGCTAAGGATATCCTTGACACGAGATCATTTAGCATTTCTTTTTCATTAAAAAGTTTAAGATCCAGCCGGGCTCGGTGGCTCAGCCTATAATCCTGCGCCTTTGGGAGGCTGAGGTGAGTGAATTGCCTGAGCCCGCAGGTTCGAGACCCGCCTGGGCAGCGAGACCTCATCTCTACAGTAAATCAAAAAATCAGCTGGGCGTGGTAGCGCGTGCCTGTAATTCTGGCTACTCGGAAGACTAATGCGGAAGGATCGCTGGAGCCCAGCAGGCGAGGCTGCGGGGGCCGGGAGCGACCACTGCACTCCAGTCTGGGCGACCGAGTGAGACTCCAACTCAAAAAAAAAAAGTTTAAGATTCTATCATTTGCAACCACGTGGATGAACCTGGAGGACATTATGTTGTGTGAAATAATTTAGACGCAGAAAGACAAATACCAGCATGTTCTAATATGTGGAATGAACAACAAGAACCACAAAAACTGCTATAATAGAAACAGAGATTAAAACGGTGGTTACCAGAGACTGGGGAGGTAAGTGGGTAGGGGAGGATGGGACGAGGGTGGTAACGGGTACACAGTTACAGTGAAATAGGTGGAGTAAATTCTGTGCTCCATTGTGCAGCAGGGTAACCATAGTTAATAATGAATTGTATATATCAAAATAGCTACAAAAGAGTACTTTCAATGTTCTCACCACAAAGTAATGTTAAATGTTTGAGGCGATTGATATGCTAATTACCCTGATTTGATCATTACACAATGCATACATGTAATGAAACATCCCATAAATATGTACAATTATTATTATGTGTCAATTAAAATGTTTTCTGAAGCATTAAAACACGCTTTATCAGCCGGGCTCAGTGGCTCAGCCCGTAATCCCACGCTTTGGGAGGCTGAGGTGAGTGGATTGCCTGAGTCTGCGGGTTCGAGACCCGCCCAGGCAACTTGGCAAGACCTCATCTCTACAATAAATCAAAAATCAGCCGGGTATGGTAACGCACACCTGCAGTTCCAGCTACTTGGACGGCTGAGGCAGAAGGATCACCAGAGCCCAGCAGGTCGAGGCTGAGGTGGGCAGGAACGTGCCACTGCACTCCAGTCTGGGCGATACAGTGAGACTCCAACTCAAAAAAAAAAAAACACGTTTTATCTAAACAACATTTCCAACTAGATTCTAAATCCACGATGGTGTATCCTCCATGGTCACCAACACCTGTTAGCATTTATCCTCTGGAAAACAAAAAGTTATCTTGTACTCATATCATGCAAATGATCGCTGGTAGAAGAGCAGAGAATAGAAGAGTTCCAGATACAAAAGATAAAGAAGCCCAGAGTCGTTAGAAACAGGAGCAGATGTTCAGAGTTTGCCTGACTCACACTCAAGGTTGCATAAGCAAGATTTCAAAATTAATCCTACTTTAGAGACCTCAAGCCAGCGTACAACGTTCCTGGCTGGAAAAGAAGAACTATACGTTTCTGGGTTTTTTTTTCAAATCTTTACCATTACTTGCCCTTGTATCTCCGCCTTCCCTTCCTGCAGGAAACTTTATTTCCTACTTCTGTACACAAAGTTTCTACCTTTAGATCTGTTTGGTTCTGTTGCTGAGAAGCGTGCCACACCAGTGCAGCTGGAAGAAGCCATCCACAGGTGAGTTGTGAGTGCTTTTTTCATTACTTTATGATTCATAGGTTCAAAGCATCTCAAAGCTGGAAATGCAGGGATGGGTACTCCCTGAGGGACTGCAAAACCTGTGCACTTGGGGGGAACGATCCAGATGGGAGGAAGCAGTGGAGGGTGGTGTGTGCACCAGGAGATGTTAGACAGACCCTGACGACAGTGAGGAAGTGCACGGTGCAGCAGGGATAGGGGAGGGTGGGCAGCACGTAACATAAGGACAACGCTCTGCCCAGTTACCCTTCCATGCACCCAGGGGCTCACTCTGTCCCTCCAAGCACTCAAGGACTTTAAAGGGCTAGAAATTTCTACCTTGAAAAATTTCCCTTTTCTAGTCTATATAGGACCATCCAAGTCCTGAACCAAAATGTGCCTCCTGCCTCAACTCAGGAGGCCCACAGAGGCAGAAGTGAGGAATTAATTTTTCTGAGAGGCAGTTTTCTAGCAGTTCTGGATGATATGTCCTGACACTTGAAATGACCACAGACCAGCACATTTCAGGCACCCTGTTGATTGTTCACTGCAGTAGAAGCCAGATGCCAGCTAGTTCTGAAAATTAAATTAGGTAACATGTGTACAGAGTTCAACATAGTGCCTGGAACATTCAACTAATGACCACAGTTGTCATGCTTTAGGCAGAGGCATTGTTTTTTCCAAACTTGATCAGGGATCTTGTTTAGTTTCTGCAGATTTCAAGAGTCTGGCTCAGTGAGAGGAAAGGCAAGACCTGTGCAATGGGCCAATCACAAGAGAAATGGAAGGATAAGTTATACAGATGTATGAAAACAAATTCACAGTCACTACCACAAATAAAACCAAATTCTTGGGCATCAGTCTCTAATGATGTTAGGTCTTATACATCGTATTATTATAGAATTGAATGTACTTATTTAGTAAACATTTATTGGTGTCTCCTTTAACCAGATACTATCATAAGAACTGGAAATAGAAACATACCCAGTCCTTGGGCTCGAGGAGCATGCAGTGCATAGAAGATAATGTGATAAGCACTTATGGAGATGCACAAAGTGTTATGAGAGAAGAATGATTTGACAGAGGATGCAGATTAGGCTTCACAGGGAAGGGAAATTTGAGCAGGTGGTACTAAAGCTCACTGACCATTTTAGGCAGAGAGACAAGGAGATGCAAAACCACTGAAGTGTGAAGGGAATAGTGAGTTTGGGGGAAATGGAGAGAATGCGGCTATGGCTGCAGCGTGAGATTTGGGATTGCTTGGAGGTGAGGCTGAGATGAAGTGAGCTTAGAAAAGACATGCTGAGCAGTCTGGATGTTATCTTTGAGGTCCCACCACATGAAAGTCATGGGGCTACTGGAGGTTTTAAGCTGACAAGTGCGTGGATCAGTTTCAATTTGAAAGAAGACCACTGAGATTAGGAACATGACTCGGGACAAGCCAGGAGCAAAGGAAAAGCACAACAAAGCAGGAAGTGAGGAGAATAAGATGCAAGAGTGTAGCAGCTGGGAGAGGTGCAGAGGGGATGAATCTGAGAGGCACGTAGGAAGTAGAACTCATGTGACACCATCGTCATAATAACACAGAGCATTTCTCTGTACCAAATGCTGTGCTAAGTCCTTATCTTCATCAGCCTTCACAGCAGCTCAGTGTAGTCAATATTTCCTATGCCAAGAAACTGATGCACGAAGGAATAATCAGCCCTAAATTACACAGCCTATAAGCTGTAGGCAGGATTCGAATTCAGGTCTGTTTGGCTCCAAAATTTGGCTCCTAGTTTTCTGAAGAGAAAGGGACACAGGATAATGCCAAATATCTTAGGTGATGGAGCAAATGACAGTAACCAAGATAAGGAATCCACAGAATGGAGCATGGTTCAGGGGTACCCAATTTGGGGTAGGTTGAATTTGAGGAACCTACATGATACCTGGTTAAGTGAATAAATGCATGGAAGGTGTGCAGTAGGCAATGGAAAATTCAATTCTGAAGTTTAAGAGAAAGGTGGAACTTGAAGATGGAACTCTGGGAAGTATTTCCACACAGGGCAGTTAGAACCCTGAGATTAGAACTTTGGAGAAAGGATAAAGGGGCAAAAAAGAGAGCCAAGTAGAGTGCCTGAGGACTCTTAAAGTGTGGGCAGGGGAAGGAGATGCCAATGAAGAACATTAATAAGCAGTGGTCAGACAGGGGCTATCTCCTGGGAGCCAGAAAGGATTTTAAATGGAGAAAGTTAGCATAAGGATCAAATGCTCAATGACAATGAAATTAGAACAAAACCAGGGTATTGAAAATTGGTTGTTGTTACAAAATTGGCAAGAGAAGTTTTGGTATGATAATGGAATCTTCAAGTTAAGAGGGCTGTCAGGCAGAATGCTTTTGTCTACAGGTAACAGAAAATGCAGTTCATAATGGCTTAAAAACAGGGATTTATTTTTCTCAAATAACAAGAAGGCAGAAGATGAGCAGTCCATGGCTGGGTTTGAGACTCAGTGATGTCGGGATTCTGCTTGGCTTCTCTCTGGTTCTCTTTCATTCACGTACCACGCACCAAGTCCTTACATGACACACTGAAAGCAGAAGAAGCAGGCAGAAGGCTCTCTGTGTCTCTCTCCTCAGGGAAGAAGAGCTTTCCCAAAAGTCCTCAGCAGACTCCCCTTCCACATTATTGTCCAGGTATGAGTCACAGGCCTGTGCACCACCTGCAAAGGAACTGGAGATAGCAAGCATCTAGCATGTTTTAGCCTTATCGGGAGATTAGGGCTTGCTGGGGAAGACAAAGAGTGCTGGGAAATGGCTGTTGGGTAGATCACTGGTGTCTGCTGCTAGGAATGAAAGGGAAGTCATGAACTGGCACACATGCTTTGAGAAGGAGAGACCAAAGACTGGGAGGTTGCTGAAGTGAGCAAAGCTATTTCGAAGATCAGGAACTGTGGTGTTTCTGTGGTGTGGTCATCACGTTGTTCTCTATTTACAGAACAGAGGAAAGTGGGTTAAACAGGGGCACGTTTCCCCACTTCATCCACAGCATGCTGTCCACACCTCACTCACAATTTGCAAAAAACATCAACGGGAGCAGGGAAGAAACCACCACGAGTTATGACTATGAGTACGGCGCACCCTGTGATAAAACTGAGGTGAAGAATATCGGCGTCCAGCTCCTGCCCCTGCTCTACTCGCTGGTGTTCATCATTGGCTTTGTGGGCAACATGCTGGTCGTCCTCATCTTGATCAACTGCAAAAAGCTGAAGAGCTTGACTGACATCTACCTGCTCAATCTGGCCATCTCTGACCTGCTTTTCCTTCTCACTCTCCCCCTGTGGGCTCACCATGTTGCACATGAGTGGGTCTTCGGGAATGCCATGTGTACGTTATTCGCAGGGCTGTATCACATTGGCTATTTTGGTGGAATCTTCTTCATCATCCTCCTGACAATCGACAGATACCTGGCTATCGTCCATGCCGTGTTTGCTTTAAAAGCCAGGACAGTCGCCTTTGGAGTGGTGACAAGTGGGGTCACCTGGGTAGTGGCTGTGTTGGCCTCTCTCCCAGGAATCATCTTTAATAAACAGAAAGAAGAAGGCTCTGTTTACATCTGTGGCCCTTATTTTCCACAAGGATGGAAGAATTTCCATACAATAATGAGGAACATCTTGGGCCTGTTTCTGCCACTGCTTGTCATGTCCATCTGCTACTCAGGAATCCTGAAAACCCTGCTTCGGTGTCGGAACGAGAAGAGGAAGCACAGGGCTGTGAGACTTATCTTCACCATCATGATGGTTTACTTTCTCTTCTGGACTCCATACAACATTATCCTTCTCCTGAGCACTTTCCAGATATTCTTTGACCTGAGCAACTGTGAAAGCACCAGTCAAATGGAACACGCCATGCAGGTGACGGAGACTCTTGGGATGACACACTGCTGCATCAACCCTGTCATCTACGCCTTCGTTGGAGAGAAGTTCAGGAGGTATCTCTGGGTGTTCTTCCGAAGACACATCGCCAAACACCTCTGCAAACAATGTCCAATTTTCTATGGGGAGACAGCAGATCGAGTGACTTCAACAACTCCTTCCACTGGGGAGCAGGAAGTCTCGGCTGGTTTGTAAAATGAGTGGCAGTTTGATTGCTGTTTATATAGGAGGATAATCTGTATATAATGACAAGCCTCAAGGGTTTGTTAGACATTACAGACCTGTAAAGCAGGTACCAGCAATCTCAGGATTGTATTACCAAGATTGACTGAGGTGACTCCTTGTGCTCAGGAAATATTCCAGAACAACTGCGAGTAGACACTTCAACTCTACAGAAAGCTCATTTTAGTTCCTGGAAAATGCCTCACTGCATTGTGCTAATGCTGCTTTTCCAGTCATCGTCATTTCTTCACTCAGCTTGTGATCCTGTCAATCTCTTGAAATCAAGGACCAGCTGGAGGCAGGGAAAGGAATGAACGGGCTCCAGATGGGAGTGAGAGAGAGCAGGGTAAGGGCCAAGAGGTGAAGGAGGGAGACGAGAGCATGGCTGAGCCGGGATGAAGACAAAGGTGAGCAAAAGGCTCACTCACTCAGCCTGGAGGTGTTACTGGTCCTTAGCCCTGTCACTCATGGTATTTAACTTTGAAGGCTTCTCCACGACATGGAGGGTTTGCAAACGGTAGTAACCTTCTGGGAGCTTTGGTTGAATCTGATGATCCTCTTCTGCCTACGTGCATGGCTTATTTTTGCTTTATTACAGTTTATCTGTGATAACTACGCATTCTACTTCAGAAACCTATGAAATTTCATGCCCTGTCGTTCACATGCTTCTTAGGCCACATCTCCCTATATAACAATTTGCTTATAAAATATGCATCATCTGTGATGAGCTAAAAAAAATTGTATAAAAGCCCTTGTTTGGTCTTTCCAGGGAAAGGAGAAGTTTGGAGATAGTGATTATGTGAAGGAGGTGGAGAACAGTAAGTCTCTCCACCTGGAGTGGAGAACAGGGCATGTGTGGAACCACTGTAGTAATGTCTTCAGAATCAACTAAGAGGAGAGGCTGGGGGACATGGGTAGTGCATAAAAACCCTTAAAGCCTCCTGTCTGGATCTAAGCTGTTTTGTTTCATTGTTGCTTCCCCTGCCTTCCTGCCCCTCTTGCCCCAGTCTGTTTCCCTGCAGCCTCCGTCACGTAGCTCTTGGCTATACAATGACCCTACTCCAAAAACCAGTGTGTGGAGGTCCAGGAGAGAGACCTGGGGAGAATGTGAAGAAATCTACACAAGAATCCCCTGATGGTCACAGAAAAGGAAAATCAACTGGTGGGGCCCCTGAAGCAAGTTCTCAGAGCAGAGAAGAGTCTGAAGACAGAAGTGTCAGATCCCTTCTTTAGAAACAGCACATCTGGCCTATAAATCTCGGTGCCTAAATTACCAGGCAGGAAGGTCTCAATAAAGAACACTCCAGACGGGTTAGAAAACAGTATTTTCCTAACTACCTTCCAGCTACTCATTTTTGGATACAGGTTATAGAGCTCAGACTTTTTTTTTAATGGTAAGAATAAAATTTAAGCTGAAAACTGCAACTTGCAAATGTGGTAAAGTATTAAGGGTTGCTATTATGCCAAGCCTGAAAATACTCTGTAAATCATAGACAATTCTGGCTTTGAGCTTTACAGTTTGGAGCACGCAGTATGTTTGGGAGACTGCTCAGTTGACCCAAACATTTGCCGCTTGGCTCGGAGTCAAAGGTTCGTGGTCTGTAGCTTGTTGGCCTATGGTGATACAGGGTGTAAATAATATTGTCATTTGGATCACAGGACACACTCCACAGCTGTCATCTCAGCTGAGTCTTCATTTTCTCGGGCTTGCTGCTAAAAGTCTTTTTTTTTCTTGGTATCATTATGAAGTCATGGATTTCATCATATTTGAGGGCTTCGGTGCTCTGCAATGCCCTTGCTGATGCTCAGATTGCCCCCTGTGTAGCTAGTGGGAACTCCTAAATCAAGTTGGCTTCTAGTAAAAGCTTCTAAACCCTGCTTGTAAAGAAAGGAAGTTGAAGAGGCTTACTTAAGTAATCAGAGACTTTCTTCTTAGTTGAGCCAAGTTAAGAATGTTCTTACACGTTACCCAGTGTGTCTCTGATCTGATGCAAGCAAGAAACACTGAGCTTCTGGAACAGGCAACTTTGGACCTGGTTGTTGCTATGATTCTACTTTCTGGCCACATGGCTAAGAAAGGTCTCAAAAAGAAGTGGGGACGGAGGGGACGCTTCACCTTCAGATATTTGTATTATCCTAATGAATGCATAAAATTTTATTTTGATGATGATGCGATGTAAATCCTGTTTTTAAAAACTATGATTTGTAAGATAAACCAATGCTCTAACTATGTTGATTTAAAAAAAAATAAAAGATAACCATCTGTTTGGTCACACTGTGGTGTGGTGAATTCTGCTTTATCCGCAACTTTTCACTTCTTCCCCTGTGCAATTTCACACACCTGCCCTTGCAGTGGGACTTGCAGCATGCCCTACAGGTCACCCGCCCTGCCCCATCCACTGCTGGCTCAGCAGGAAAGCCCATTTCTGTTTATGCCCTTCAGTCCACAAACCCTAGTGAAAAAGAAGGTGCCAGAAGCAGAGCCAGGGCCACAGCCACATGTAACAGGGCAAGAAGCCCGTGCTTATTGTGATTAGCCACTGAGCTTTGAGGGTTGTTTGTTAAATGGCACAAAAGCTGATTAACACACATGATATCCAGTGACTTCATCAATAAAATTTGGAGAAGAGCCATTTGTTTTTCATCATGAAATCCAATATGGCAAGGATGCCTGAGGATCTATAATACCATATGCCAGACTTGGCTGGAAACACAAAGATGGACGTTAATGCCTGTGCCCTTTAGACATCCAAGTTCAGGGTCTGCTGAGGGGAGGAGTTGGGGAGGATGGTGTCTGCATAATTGTAACACGTTGTGCAGAGTGCCGGAATAGAGGTAGCTGTGAAAATTTCTGAGAGCCCAGAGGACAGAGAGACTAATTCAATGATAGTCCTGCATCACAGTAACAATAGCTATAGCAAGATTTTGTTGTCGCCAAAGAAACTACCATGTAAAAGTTGCCAGCCATCTCCCTTTCTAGAAGTAGAATCTTCAAGTCTCCTTTATTCTGGGGATAAGTGAGTGGGCTGTTTGAGTTAAGCCAGTGTAAGGTAAGGAAATGTCATCATTCCAAGGGAGGAGTGTCTGAAGTTTTTTTGGTGGAGGAGGGGACTTGCCATAGCCCACCTCACTCTACTACCCATGATCTGTGATGTCCGCAGCAGCTGGGGAGGCTTGAGCATTGTGCAGAGAGGCTCTGCAGCCTCTGCAGAGTACGACATTCAGACCTTATTCTTCCTCTTTTGCTTTTGCTCATTACAGAAACTTCCCTGATAAATTGAAATGGCCTCTGGTGAGATTAGCCAGCAGGGAAAACCATGAAGGGCCACCCAGGTGAAACACACCATGAGAGAAGAGGAGTCTGTGCTGGTGAGCTGACCTCTAGAAAGTAACTCACAAATTGAGGGGAGGAGACTTGTCCTAGGCATGGGAGTGGCAGAGGCTGGAAATTTCTTCAGACACTGCCATGTTGGCACTACATGTGTAACTTTGAGAAAGTGTGCATGTGCCTGTGTGTCTGCAAGAGGCCTATAATGCAAGGCCTATAGCAATGGAGTCCCCATCCTGGGGCACAGTGAGATGCAAGCCAAGGATTATGCTGGGAGTGGTCTCTCGCACCAGTCCCTTGAGAAGCTCTGCTGGCCCAACAGCCCAGCAAGCAATGGTGAGGGCATGGAACAACATCTTATTGGTTCTTCCCCCTATGAAACATCCTAATGGCATCAGCTCACAATATAAAACAATTGTATTTCTCTCCAATCACTGTTTCAACTGGACCTTAGGGTCGACTGGATTCTGAAGGGCCTTGTCTATAGGAGGGTGTGCATTCTATCCCTATGCCCCCTCTGCTCTGCCCCCCACAGCCCATGGCTAGTGGTCTGCCTCAGGAAGACCTCCTGTATTCCCCTCTTCCATGCATGGGCTAGCATTGAGAAGAGGGGAGGAGGATAAGGGAAAAGGAAAAATATAGGCAACTCTTGCTTTATTGTGCTTCACAGACATTGCAGTATTTACAAATTGAAAGTTTGGGACAACCCTGTGTCAAGCAAGTCTAACAGCATCATTTTTCCAACAACATGTGCTCACTTTATGTCTCAGTCACATTTTGACCATTCTCATACTATTTCAACGTTTATCATTATTGTTGTATCTGTTATGGTAATCTGCGATCAGTGATCCTTATTGTTACTATTGTCATTGTTTTGGGGCACCATAAACAGCACCCATAGAAGATGGCAAACTTAATAGGAATGTGTGTGTTCTAACCGCTCCATCAACCAGCCATTCCCCATCTCTCTCCCTCTCTTCCAGCCTCCATATTCTCTGAGACACAACAATACTGAAATTAGGCCAGTTAATAACTCTGCAATGGCCTCTAAGTGTTCAAGTGAAAACTCCCACATCTCTCACTTTAAATCAAGAGCTAGAAATGATTAAGCTTAGTGAGGAAGGCATGTCAAGACTGAGACAGGCCAAAAGCTAAGTGACTTGCACCAGTTAGCCAAGTTGTGAATGCAAAGAAAAAGTTCTTGAAGGAAATGAAAAGTTCTACTCCAGGGAATACGCGAATGAGAAGAAAGTGAAACAGCCTTATTGCTGAGAGGGAGAAAGTTTTAGGGGTCTGGATAGAAGATCAAACCAGCCACAACATTTCCTCAAGCCAAAGTCTAATCCAGAGCAAGGTCCTAAATCTCTCCAATTCTATGGAGACTGAGAGAGATGAGGAAGCTGCAGAAGAAAAGTCCGCAGCTAGGAGAGATTGGCTCATGAGGTTTAAGGAAAGACACTGTCTCCATAACATAGAAGTGCAAGGTGAAGCAGCAAGTGCTGGTGGAGAAGCTGCAGCAAGTTATCCAGAAGATGAAGGTGGCTACACTAAACAATAGATTTTCTTATTTATTTATTTATTTATTTATTGTAGAGGTGAGGTCTCACCAAGTTGCCCAGACTGGTCTCGTACCCCTGAGCTCAGGCAATCCTCTCGCCTCGGCCTCCCAAAGTCCTGGGATTACACGCCTGGCCACAACAGATTTTCATTGTAGACACAACAGCCTTCTGTCGGAAGAAGATTCCATCCAGGACATTCATAGCTAGAGAGGAGATGTCAATGCCTGGCTTCAGAGCTTCAAAGGACAGACTGACTCTCTTGTTAGGCGCTAATGCTGCTGGTGACTTTAAGTTGAAGCCAGTGCTCATTTATTATTTCAAAAATCACAGGACCCTTAAGAATTATGCTAAGTCTGATCTATCACAGAAACAAAGAACCAAATACCACATGTCCTCACTCATAAGTGGGGCCTGAACATTAATCATAAAAGCACAAGGAAGGACTTGGCATTCATGGGACACTGCCAGGGGAAGGAAAAGGGAGGGGGCACATAACATCACAAAGGTACTTTATCCTAAATCAGGGGAAGTGAGGACCAGTTGGAAGCCCAAACTTCACTTGCACATACATTACTTATGTACCGAATCCTGATTTTAAAAATTACGCTAAATCTACTCTGTCTATACTCTGTAAATGGAACAACCAAGCCTGTATGGCATCGCTTCTGTTTACAGCATGGCTTACTGAATATTTTAAGCCCACTATTGATAGCTTGTGCTCAAAAAAGTATTCTTTTTAAAATATTACTGTTCATTGACAGTGCACCTAGTCCCTTAAGAGCTCCAATGCAGATAAATAAGGAGATTAATGGTGTTTTCATTCCTGCTAAGCCAACATCCATTCTGCAGCTCATGGATCAAGGAGTAATTTCTATTTTCAAGTTTTTTTTTGGGAATACATATTATAAGGCTACAGGTGTCTATATAGTGATGTCATTAAGAACATGTGTGATTCATGGGAGAAGGTCAAAATACCAACATTAACAGGAGTTTGAAGACATCGATTTTACCCCTCATGGATGACTTTGAAGGATTCAAGGCTTTAGTGGAGAAAGTCACTACAAATGTGGTAGAAATAGCAAGAAAATTAGAATTACAAGTGGATCCTGAAGATGTGACTGCATTGCTTGTAATAAAACTCATAATAAAAACTTTCACAGACAAGGAGTTGCTGCTTATGGATTAGCAAAGAAAGTGGCTTTTTGAGACAGAATCTACTCCTGGTGAAGATGTTGTGAACATTGGTTTTGCTTTTTGCTTTTGTTTTGAAAGCAAGATTTATTGAGAGGACAGAAAAATTCCCAGAGCCGGAGAAGACCAGAGGGGTTTGCCCTAACATTGTTAAAATGTCAACAAAAGATTTGGAATATTACATAAATTTAGTTGATAAAGCAGCATAAGGATCTGAGAGGATTGACTCCAATTTTGAAAGAAGTTCTACTGTGGGTAAAATGCTATTCAGCAGCATCGCACGCTACAGAGAAATCTTTCATGAAAGGAAGATCTCATCAATGAAGAAAACTGCATTGTTGTCTTGCTTTAAGAAATTGCCAAAGCCACCTCAACCTTCAGCAGCCACCACCCTGATCAGTCAGCCACCATCAACATCAAGGCAAGACTCTCCAGCAAAAAGATTACAACTTGCTGGAGGCTCAGATGATTGTTAACATTTTTAGCAGTATTTTTTTTTTTTTTTTTTTTTTTGAGTTGGAGTCTCATTCTGTCGTCCAGACTAGAGTGCAGTGGCCGCTCCCGGCCACCGCAGCCTCGACTTGCTGGGCTCCAGTGATCCTTCCGCCTCAGCCTTCCGAGTAGCCGGAATTACAGGCACACGCTACCACGCCCGGCTAATTTTTTAATTTTATTGTAGAGCTGAGGTCTCCTCTGCCCAGGTGGGTCTCGAATCCGCAGGCTCAGGCAATCCACTCACCTGTCTCCCAAAGGTGCGGGATTACAGGCTGAGCCACCGAGCCTGGCTTAGCAGTATTTTTAATTAAGGTATGTACATTGTTTGTTTGGTTGGTTTGGTTTTTTTGTTTCTTGAGGGTTTTTTTGAGTTGAAGTCTCAACTCCTTCTTACCTTGCCTTGCCCTTTCTGCAGAAACAACTTCTTTTTTTCAAAAGAAAGTTAGCCATATCTACCTTGTGCCCAAATTCTGTGATTCTTGATACATGTAACTCTACCAAGGTCTACCTACTTAGTAATTTTTTTTTTTTTGAGTTGGAGTCTCATTCTGTCACCCAGGCTGAGGTGCAGTGGCATGCTCACGGCCCCCACGGCCTTGACCTGCTGTGTTCAGGTGATCCTTCTGCCTCAGCTTTCCGAGTAACTGAAACTACAAGCACGTGCCACCACACCTGGCTAACTTTTTTATTTATTGTAGACACGAGGTCTCACCATGTTGCCCAGGCTGGTCTCGAACCCGCAGGCTCAGGCAATCCTCTTACCTTGGCCTCCCAAAATGCTGGGATTACAGGCTTGAGTCACCGCACCCAGTCACATTGGTATTTTTCTAAGACATAATGCTATTGCACATTTAATAGATGACAGTGTAGTGTAAAAACATAACTTTTATATGCACTGGAAAATCACAAAATTTGTGGGACTCCCTTTATTGAGATATTTGCTTTATTGCAGTGGTCAGGAACTGAACCCACATTATCACCAAGGTATCCTGTTCATCTTTATCTAACTGGACCTGCCACAGTCCTCTCTGTATTGAGCAAAACACCCAAGAGTGGCAGGCATATATGTGTGGTCATGTCAGAGAGCTTACAAATGGTGGGGGCTCCCCACTGCTGCTTCCTGGACTCTTTGACTAGACTTCCTCCAACCCACCATTTCTTGGAAAAGGGGCTCACCTCACCCAGAAGGTGGGATCCGTTGTGACAGTTCTAGCCCACTTAACCCCTGTGGTAGCTGCTTGACCCAGAATCACTCTTGCATCAGGGGGACATCCTTGCTACCTCATCGCCATGCCTTGTCTCTGCCCCATTTCCTCTATCTAGTTCCCTCTTCCTCTCTCAGTTTGTCTGCTGCCTAGTGGGGGTCCCACCCTTGGTGAAGTGCTGGCCTCTCCTCGTGCAAGCCCCCACTGCTCACATGGTTTTTTCAGAACACCTTCCCATGGCTTTGAGGAGAGGCTCCTCAGACTCTTCTCCATCGATCTTACCCACTTCTACAGTCTTTTCCTCACCCCAGTTGTCTCCTAATACAGACTGGCATAAGGTGAAATGATGTGATGGGTGGGGATACAGGGCTGGTACTGTCACCTCCTAGTAAGCCCCAAGAGAGGTGTCTGACCCCAGGTGTCAGTGGTTTTCTCTGTAACTGTGAGGTACTTCACACTTCTTCACTGTCAGCCTTAGGTGATAGTTGTCTGTTCTGAGACAAACAGAAAAGTACTACATAAGATCCTGATATGTAGCCTGGCTCGGTGGCTCAGCCTGTAATCCCATGCCTTGGGAGACTGAGGTGAGTGGATTGCCTGAGCCCGCGGGTTCGAGACCCGCCTGGGCAACTTGGTGAGACCTCATCTCTACAATAAATCAAAAAACTAGCCGGGTGTGGTAGTGCGTGCCTATAGTTCCAGCTACTTGGAAGGCTGAGGCAGAAGGATCGCTGGAGCCCAGCAGGTCGAGGTTGCGGTGGCTGAGAGCGGCCACTGCACTCCAGTCTGGGCGACAGAGTGAGACTCCAACTCAAAAAAAAAAAAGATCCTGATACGCATAGAGCTGAACATTGAATTCTCGGTGTGATCTGACCCATTTAAGATCACAGTGGGTCTATTGTAGCTTAACTGATATGTTAGGCATCTGATACTGCACCTGTATTGCATTAGCCCCATGTCTAGGCACTGATTGGAAAGAAACACTGTAAATGCATAGAGCAGACTGCTCTGCTGAGCTAAGGAGTTCCCACCATGTTTGAACACGTATAATAAAGCAATGAGATAGACAGCCTGCATGTGTCTACTTGGTTTGTTGACTTACACAGGGCATACAGGAGATGTGGTACATGGGTTGGTAAAAGGGTTTTACCGGGAAGGGTCTAGGGCAGCAGTCTCCAACCTTTTTGGCATCACGGACCAGTTTCATGGATGACAATTTTTCCATGGACCAGGAGGCAGGATCATTTTCAGGATGATTCAAACGCATTACTTTTATTATGCTCTTTATTTCTATTATTGCACTGTAATATATAATGAAATAATTATACAACTCACCATAATGCAAGATCAGTGGGAGCCCTGAGCTTGTTTTCTCACAACTAGATGGTCCCATTTGGAGATGATGGGAGACAGTGCTGGTGTCACCACCTCAGCTCCACTCAGATCATCAAGCATTAGAGTCTCATAAGGAGTGTGCAGCCCAGCTCCCTCACATGAGCAGTTCACAAGAGGGTTCATGCTCCCATGAGAATAGAATGCTAATCTGACAGGAGGTGGAGCTCAGGGGGTAATGCGACTGACAGGGAACGACTGTAAATATAGATGAAGCTTCGTTCACTGACCCGCCACTCACCTCCTGCTGTGCAGCCCCGTTCCTAACACACCATAGACCAGTTCTCTCCATTCCTGGAGATGGAGAGAACAGCATGGTGACCTCCCAACCCCACCCACCATGACAGGCACCTGAGGCAGAAGATATAGAGACTGTCTCCATGAGTGATCCTGGGAGTCACAGGACCCAAGCATCATTGCTGAGGCACAAAGGTGGCAAAGTGTGACTCCAGAGGAGGCCAAGTTCATGCTATTTCTGTGAGGACCATGGGGATTCTCTGGGTCTCCTGGTGGAGGTGGCCCTGGAGATACTAGGAGTTTCTTCCTTGACAGAGATATCAGAGCACTGACAGTGACAATCAGTACAACACCATTCGTGTTAGTGAACAGTGGAAAAAGACCGACTATCTAATAACAGAACTCTGTTAAATATAGTGTATGCTATTTTGTTGAATGAATGAATGAAGTCAGACAGGAAAGGGGACAGTCTCTGTGATTCCATTTATATGAAGTTAAAGGACAGGTTCCTTTAATCTACATGAAGTCAGAGTGGCCCTTACCTCTGGGCGGGGCACAGGGCACCTTCCGGGGTGGTATGGATACCCCTTACAATCTTGATGGGTTGGTGGTTACATGGGTGTATGTATCACAGACCTTACCAACCTGTACAACTGGATCAGTGCTCTCTGCTTCAATAAAAATAACAGTTAAAGAACTATACTTTAAAAGAATTTTTTAATAACATGAGGAAATGCCTATTCTGTAATCTTCAGGGGGGAAACAAGGAGCCAGTCGGGCACAGTGGCTCATGCTTGTAATCCCAGCACTTTGGGAGACTGAGGAGGGCATATTGCTTGAGTCCAGGAGTTTGAGACCAGCCTGGGCAAAATAGCAAAACCTCATCTCTACAAAATTTTTTTACAAAAATTAACCAGTCATGGTGACATGCTTCTGTACTCCCAGCTACTTGGGATGCTGAGGTGAAAGGATCACCTTAACCCAGAAGGTCAAGGCTGCCGTGAGCCGTGATCATTGTGATTGTGCCACTGCACTCAAGTCTGGGCAACTGAGTGAGATCCTATTCATGGTAAAAGGTAGAGATTGAAACACATCATGTGTTAAAAGAGACTTTTGAAATTATGAAAATATGCCTAACTTCCCCCTACTTTCTATTTTTCTGTTTTTCCCATTCCCAGATAATAAACATGTGTTGTTTTTATAATTAGACATTTGTTTTTATTTTTATTTTTATTTTTTTGAGTTGGAGTCTCACGCCGTCGCCCAGACTGGAGTGCAGTGGCCGCTCCCGGCTGCTGCAGCCTTAACCTGCTAGGCTCCAGTGATCCTTCCGCCTCAGCCTTCCAAGTAGCTGGAACTACAGGCGCGCACTACCACGCCCAGCTAATTTTTTATTTATTGTAGAGATGAGGTCTTGCCAAGATGCCCAGGTGGGTCTTGAAACCACAGGCTCAGGCAATCCACTCACCTCAGCCTCCCAAAGCGCAGGATTACGGGCTGAGCCACCGAGCCCAGTTAGACATTTGTTTTTAAAAATGAAAGACTCATCTGCTTTTTACAGTCCCAAATATAGACCAAGAATCAACTCGAGCCCCAGACATTTTCAAAAGAGCTGCTGTGTGGCAGGGTTTTCATCATTGTGCTCATATAGTTGACCCTGGGAACCCAAGGGGAGGAATCAACACTGGGACATGGGTGCAGTGACCAGACATGAAACAATTGTTTAAAGACTGGTCAGTGCTTCAAAGGAAGGCTGGCACAAGACCCTCTCCAATACGGTCATGGAGTCTAGAGTGACAAATTGATGGAAAAAAATCATTGTTCCTAAGGAGTCTGCATGTAATACACAAGAGAACAAGAGCCACGCAAACTGAGTGGGGAAAAGGAGAAAGAGAGCAAGACACTAAGTCACAGCAGGATAAACTGCCAGTGTGGTGGTGTTGTATCTAAACTGATGTTTCATTTAAATGCTGAAGAACTTCCCATGGGCCCTCACTCCCTCACACACTCTTGGGATGACCCCCTATCCAAAGAGGTGACTGGAACACATCTCTGGGCCAGAAACTCAAAACGGAATAGCACACCCTGCTTAGCTGTGCTTCCTTATTTCAGCCTGTGAATCCTCACCCTGCCTCCCATCCAGTGTGTAGTGTTCCAACCGGCTTGTCCATAGAGTCAGGTAGTATTTAAGGTGGAAGGCTCCCCATCCAGCACATCACTTGACAGATGAGGAAATGGAAGCTCAAGAGGGGAAGTGTGTTGCCAAGGTCACACAGCGAGTCAGTGGCACAATCTGTTTGTCTCTGAACCTGCTCCACTACCCCACAGTACCCTCTGGGGGTGAACACATCTTCACATCATCAGTCACCCCAATGACAGACACATAGAACACATGGTAAAACCCCAGCTCTGCATGTTGAAAGCAGGAAGCAACAGTTGCCACAAAGAGAAATATAATGCTTGTCCAGCAGTATACAAGAGTTCTGCACAAGTGTATTACCAGGAAAGAGAAGGCTACCCTTCAAAGAACCAACATTGTGTTTGTGTTACCTATTTTCTTTTGAATGGTATATTGATTTATTTGTCACCCATTTTGTGAACCCGTTCTCAAGCATACTTTATATTTTCCTGCTTAAGTAGCCCACTAAGGCTCTATCCTTATTATATCATTCCATCTTGACCACAGACCTATAGAGTACACTGTATTTGTGGTTTTTTAAACCCCATTTTGTAGATAAGAAAACTAAGGCAACAAGAGTCAACAACTTGTTCAGAGTCAAGTAGTAACAATGAAGCTGAGGTTTAAACCCAGCGGCATGACTGACGCTCTTAATCATTGCCTTCTGAATTGCACATATGGGATGAACTTGAACATCTCCTTGATGATTCACTGTCCTGTTGTGTTACCAGTCTCTGAGCTCTGTTGTAACAGATGCATGCCCCAACACAAGGGGCTCTTTGTTGCTGGGCTATTTCTGGGATTTTCTGGCTTTCTTTCCCATACGGTCACTTCTTTTACTCTCCAAGCTCCAACAATTAGCTTCGCCTTTTCAGCTTCTAGTTGCTAATACTAAGCCGCTCTAGATGAGAACTCCAGCGAACCAATTTTCTTAGAATTTTATCAAATGAGCTCTCTCTCAGAAAGGATCACTGCAGGAGTAATTAAGAGTTTGGTGTGTATTTGGGGGTACAGTACGTGCTGGCTGTGGTTGCTCATATAATCCTCCCAACAACCCATGAAGTGACTGCTGGTATTCAGCCCAATATACAGATGAGAATGCTGAGGGCAGTGAGGCTTCAAGCCTGGCGGTCTGACTATAGAGGCTACTTGCTTAGCCCCAGTGTTAAGCTGCCTCCACAGGTTGGGGGCACGTAATTTTGCTGTTTAGGGTTTGTCTTTGCCTTCTTGGAGATCACAGGCTGGAGCTTTTTATTCTATAGTTGAGGTAGCGGAAGCCCAGAGAGGCTCTTGTGGCTCAGGAGTGACTCTCTGCTGTGTTCTCAGCTCTGTTGTCAATAGTTGAGGTTTTCAGATAAGTCACCAACCACCAAGAGAGCCTGATTTGACTGCATATCATAATGCCACATAATCCTGAACTTGACCGTATACTTTCGGCCATATACTATTGCCTAATTCGTATGGAAAATATCTCATATTTCCAGATAAATGGTATCCTTGGAGTGAAGATATCTGCCACTTATATGTCTGGCATTGTGTAGGTGCCCATAAATGCTTACTGGTTTGGAGAACCATAGAATAATGCCTGGAGTGGAAATTCATAGTGATGTGTCCTACTAGAAAATTGATCCAGAGAAAGATCGGAAGCCTGTTTAGCTCACAGGTGAATCCAGAGTTAAAACCCTTTAGTCAACCAGTTGTTTTAGTTTACATCAGGTGGTGAGTGCATGTGTATGAGATGTGATGGGATGGGAGGACAAGAGTGAGGAAATGAGGGCACCAGGTCAATGTAAAGTCTAGGGTTCCCCTTTACATTTAAAGTTGGTTTGAATTGGGTTTAATTGAAGACAACTAATAAGAGAATCAAATTTTCTCACCCTTTTAGGCTCACCATTAATAAGCCCCGTGGTCTTCCACAAATCATTTGTCTCCCAGACAGTAATTTCCTTTACTGAAATGTGGACTTTTGGCTAGATGGGTGTAAATATTCTTCTAGCTCTAATATCTTTTAATTCTTTCTATTTTCTAACAGATTCTATGTAGTTGGATGAGCAGAGAACAAAAAATAATCGAATGTGAAAAGCCCATGAATAAACATTTAGATCAGACATCTATTCTCTAGCATATTTTCAGCTCAACTTAAAAAAAAAAAAACTGTTCTCTGATCTTTTTCCCCTGTAGTACTCTCATTTATTAAACTCCGCCCTCCCTCAAAAGAAGCTGTGCATTTCCTACTTTTATACTGTCTGTGTGTCTGCTTCGCACAGCTCAGCTGGCCAGAGGAACTGAGATATCTGCTCCCCTACAAGAAACTCTCCCTGGTAAGTCATCTTTCAGACACTTGGCATATTAGTTAGCTCAGTTTCTGTGATGAGTAAAAACCTTTACAGGAAACCCATAGAAGACATTTGGCAAACATCAGGTGCTCTTAGAATTATCTGAAAATATAATCTTTAAGATAAGAAAAGGACCAGAATGTAGGATGAGTTTCAAACTGCTATAACATCTAAGATATAAACCATGACTGTGAGTAGAAGACTTTAAAGGGATCGATATTATTTTAAAAAAAACAAACAACTGTCACCTCTCAAAAGAAAGATTTTTCAGAGAAATGGATCTTAGCTAAAATCTTGGCAGAGATGCCCTTTTGCTAAGGAGAAGTAAAACCTCCCCCCTGCATGCCTCTGAGCATGTGCCCATGAGAAGTTGTGTCTAAGTCTGGTTCTCTTTTTTTTTCCAGAAAAGAAGAGAACCTAAAAATTGTCCAAATTAATATCAAATTACAAACATCAAAGACGATTTTCCTCTAATATAGCAGTTTCACACACATTAATATATGATTCTTTATAGCTCAAAATTTAAAGGTGAGCTTTTCTGGATGCTTCTCCCAGCTGCCTAATCAGAGATACAGGGAGTTTAAAACTCACAGGATTAATTAAAGAAAATGTTCAGCTAAAGCAGTTGAATCTAAATAGACTAGGCGAGCCAGCTGGTTGTGAGGCTAAACTAGCTGGAGTGCATAACATTCATCTATGGTGGTAGATGAAACACTTTTTACTTGGTTATTCCTTGTGTTTGTATGAGAGCTCTTAATTGTGGCAACTCGGAAACTACAGATACAAACACAAAGAGAAAATGTGAGGATTATACAATTGGCTTTTGGCTTCTGTGATCCTCTCTGAGGACCTGGGCATCCACCCATTTTACTCTGACTACATTTTTGAGGCCCCAGGCTGATGGTCTTGCTCTTTCATTCTCTTACAATAAGTGAGAGACAGGGTAGTGTGGTGGTTAAGAAAGCAGGCTGCCTGCATTAAAAAATCAGTTGCTTCCCAGCTGTGTGGCTTTGGGTAAGTTACTCATCCGCTCTGTGTTTCAGGGTCCTTGTTTGTAAAATGTGAACAATATTACCTGCCTCATAAGGTTGACTTGAAAATTAAACGAATGACTGGTATGAAGCTTAGAGCTGTGACTGACATGCAACATGTGCCCTTGGGACCTGTTCATTATTGTCTGCTCTTTGTGGGCTAACTCCAGGGAATCGCAG
This sequence comes from Carlito syrichta, assembly GCF_000164805.1. NCBI lineage: Eukaryota > Metazoa > Chordata > Mammalia > Primates > Tarsiidae > Carlito > Carlito syrichta. The sequence goes on from NW_007258316.1 coordinate 137,244, forward strand.
CTTCAATATAGACTGTAAGTCTTTGAGTTGCACTGTGCCTGACTCAGTTTCTTAAAATTGCTATCAAATCTTCATTAATTTCACATTGCTGTAGAAAACAAAATTTTATTTGGTGAGATGGTGCTTTCATGAATTTCCACAACAGAGCCAAGCTCTCCATCTAGCGAGCAGAGAAGCTAGCAGAAAGCTTTCCCTTCACTACAGAACTTCATTGTTTGGCCCAATGTAGACATCAATGTATCAAATTTAAAACTTATTAACGGTCAGACATGGTGATTCATGCCTGTAATCCCAGTGCTTTGACTGAGGTGGGAGGATTGCTTGAGGTTGGGAGTTCAAGACCAGCATGAGCAACATAGTAAGACCCATATCTAAAGAAATTTAAAAATTATCCAAGCTATGATGGCGTTTAGCAGTTGACCCAATTACTTAGGAGCCTGAGGATCACTTGAACCCAGGCGTTCTAGATTACAGTGAGCTATGATCATACCACTGCACTCCAGCCTGGGTGACAGAGTGAGACCCTGTTGCTTAAAAAAAAGTAAAAACATTTGTAAAACTTAAAAAAACTGTTAATATAGGAAACAGTTTGCATTCACAGTGGACCACTAAATATATTCTAAGACTTCATTACAAAATCACTTTTTGTCTATTCACAGGGTTGATCAGAATGAATTATCAAGTGTCAACTCCGATCTATGACATTGATTATGGCATGTTAGAGCCCTGCCAAAAAATCAATGTGAAGCAAATTGCAGCCCGGCTCCTGCCCCCGCTCTACTCGTTGGTGTTCATCTTTGGTTTCGTGGGTAACATGCTCGTCGTCCTCATCCTGATCAACTGCAAAAAGCTTAAGAGCATGACTGACATCTACCTGCTCAATTTGGCCATCTCTGACCTGCTTTTCCTTCTTACCATCCCATTCTGGGCTCACTATGCTGCAACCCAGTGGGACTTTGGAAATACAATGTGTCAACTTTTGACAGCATTCTATTTTATAGGCTTCTTCTCTGGAATCTTCTTCATCATCCTCTTGACAATCGACAGGTACCTAGCTATTGTCCATGCCGTGTTTGCTTTAAAAGCCAGGACAGTCACCTTTGGGGTGGTGACGAGCGGGGTCACCTGGGTGGTGGCTGTGTTGGCCTCTCTCCCTGGAATCATCTTTACCAGATCTCAGAAAGAAAATTTTCATGTCACATGCAGCCTTCATTTCCCACACAATCAGTATCAGTTCTGGAAGAATTTCCAGACGTTAAAGATGACCATCTTAGGTCTGGTGCTGCCACTGCTGGTCATGGTCATCTGCTACACAGGAATCCTGAAAACCCTGCTTCGGTGTCGAAACGAGAAGAAGAGACACAAGGCTGTGAGGCTCATCTTTACCATCATGATTGTTTACTTTCTCTTCTGGACTCCCTATAACATTGTGCTTTTCCTGAACACTTTCCAGAGTTTCTTTGGCCTGAATAATTGCAGTAGCTCTAATAGATTGGATCAAGCCATGCAGGTAACAGAGACTCTTGCAATGACGCACTGCTGCATCAACCCTGTCATCTACGCCTTTGTCGGAGAGAAGTTCAGAAACTACCTCTTGGTGTTCTTCCAAAAGCATATCACCAAACGCTTCTGCAAATGCTGTTCAATCTTCCAGCGAGAGGCCCCCGAACGGACCAGCTCGGTTTATACCCGATCCACTGGGGAACCTGACATCTCTATTGGCTTATGATCTGGACTCAAGTGGGCTTGTGACCTGGACTGAGTTGAGCCACATGACTCAGTTTTGATACACAGCCTGGAGGTGGGAACAATCCTTTTCAAAAAGAAGTTACTGCCATGGAGGGCCTAAGATTCATCATCCATTTGGCATCTCTTTTAAGTATATTAGTGCTTTTAAGCCCATCGATTCTAGAAAGCCAAATCAAAACATGTTGATGAGATAGTAACCATTTCACCTCCCCTCCACATGCATCAAGTTATTGGCAAACTCTCTTCACCGCAAAAGTTCATTATATACATTTAAGAAAAAATCCTCAGAGAATTGCTGATTCTTGTGTTTGATTACCTGACAGAAATAACAGAAATAAAGTAGAAATGTCTTGTACAGCTTTGTACCTTGTATAAAGGCAACATACAGGGTGTAAATGTGTTTACAACTGGTCTTTGTCTTGCTGTGAGAAGAGACATGAGCATGATTAGTTAAGAAACTATATCTTTTCCTTGTGGTTTCTCCTCCAAGCTATGGTTAACAAGTTTCACAGACTTTCAGGCCCAGGCAGGAGCCCTGTGGACTGTGAGAGTTGGGGAAGCTTCTTAAATGGGAAAGAAGTTGAGCTGGATCATATACTGGCGGAGGAGAGAGAAGTCGGGCTTCAGGCTGCATTCACTGTGTGGGCAAAGCTTGGCTGGGAAGACACGAGGATGGTTGGGGAGACCCTGGGGAGGAAGGACAAGGCTGGACCATGAGGAATTTTGACAGCATAGTCCTTCCAAGTCAGAACGGAGCAGAAGGCTCGTTCCATGGCCAAAGGAGAACCTGAAAAGGTGAGCGCTTAAGGCAAGGAGACCAGCAACAACCTTCAGGTCAGGGTTAGAATGGCCTCCACTAAGATCGAGGCAAGAGGATGGGGAGGTCAGGGAGGTATTAGTATGTGAGGATGCAGAGTCAGCAGAACTTGAGGTGGCTTTGGGTTGGAGGTGAGGGGCAGAGAGGAGTCCGAAAGAAACCCTGGGCTTCAATGGAGACCCTCTTGAAGAAATATCAAGCATGGAAGGAGGAGGAGGAGAATTCGTCCAAGAAGAAGAGGGTTTGGAGTAAGAGGATGAATCTGATTTCCTGAATTTGAGTACAGCCTTACATAGAGAGACTTCAGGCTGTCTTTCACCGAATGTTTCTGCCTTCAAAGGGGTCCTTCCTACCCCAACTCAAATAATGAGGGGTCTTCAGGAGGCTTTAAAACACTAGATTTATGAATGCCTGAGCTTGGGGTCTAGGAACATATTTCAGATCCCATATGAGATCTAGGTGAGGAATGATTACATAGTCACTTAAAATCCAGAGCTATTTAAGCATTGAGCAAAGAGACCTCCCCCACAACCCCGCTGCCCAGAGGCAAGGGAAGTCCAAAAGACTAGCATTCTGCCTGCCCAGGGCACACCACTGTAGGTGTCACCCTCAGAATTTAACTATCAGTAGGCAAAGGGGGAAAGGACATATTCATTTGAAAACAAGCTGCCTTGAACTTTAAAAGACACAGTACGTACAACTGACCAACCTCTGTGTTTCGGACTGAATGCGGGAGCTTTTGGTACTTCCGGATTCCAGACAAACTGTACTGAAGGAATTTATTCATGTCAAAGGAGCGTTAGGATTTTTTTTTTTTTTTTTTTGCAGTTGCTTCTCATATGATTTTGTACATACCTGAGATTGTTTTGAATGTGTGGGTAGCTAAAACCATCATAGTATGGATTCAGTGAGGAAGCAAAATGATGAGACTCACTCAGGGAATTAAAGTGTCATAATAATAAAAGGTGCTACTGACTTTTCTCAACCTCTGAATATGAAAGGTGAGTATTGTGGCTGTCAGCAGGGAGCAAATGAAAGTTGTTGAGAGGGCAGGAGTAGCAAAACACCCAGCCTCTGGGTCAAGTCAGAGACATTCTGGCATCTTTGTGTATGTTTGTATATTCTTATGTATATAGGAGGGTTACAAATTGCCTGAAAGAAAATAAGTGTTTAATAAAAACACAACTTCTAAAAATATTTAATTGCACTCTTTTCTTTCCATCAAGTGTACACTCAGAGAATAGCACATAAAGCTATCAAAATATTTTATAAGAAGCTGTTTTGGAAAACTTCCTTAGTGTGGATAGATAGATAGAATTGTATGTTTACATTTTCTTTTTCATAATTTTAACATTTGACCTTCATCTCAAGACAAATTGACAGAATAATTTGTATTGAAAGATGCTTCCTCTAAGAGTGGGGCTTCTGAGCAATTGACTTGAAAACTTTTAAATTTCAAATTTTAATTATGCTACTCAAACATAAGAAACTGCCATATTTAAAAAAGAGAATCAATGTAGTAAGTCAGTTGTCTGTTTGAAAGCGAGGAAGACATGCAAAGTCATGGCCTGGCCACACTTCAGTCTTGAGTTGCAGGCACATGAGAATGAGATTGCTTTTCTTTCATGTAAAATTTCTTCCCAAAACTTGGCTCTAATTGCGGTAACGACAACAGTGTACATTTGGATTTCTGTGCATGCGTCTCTTACCCTGAGAGAGGACAAGTGCTCTGAGTGGAAGGGACCTGTTGGGTCACATTCACAGTGTGGAACCTGCAGGTTTTCAGTCTGTTGAATACTCCCTTTCCAGTGCAGGACACAAGAGTTAGCCATGGACCTACTTGGAGGTGTGTAAAACAAGCAGAAGATGGTCCGTTGCATCTGGCTAGTAGGGCAGCTTCTCCCTACACTTGAAAGACTGCCTTCATCTCTTAGGTAGAAAGGTGGAACAAACCAAGGGCAGGAAAGGACTGGGGCTAGAAGAGAAGCAAGGGGTCAGGGAGAAGGGAGGCCTTAGGAGGAAGGCAGGGCCACGGGGAGGTTGGAAGTGAGGCAGGTTATTCAGTGAAGCTTAGACATAGATAGATAAGTTTCTTGTAGGCAATTTAAATTAAAATAGGGTAAAAGCCCAGGCATGGTGGCTTATGCCTTTAATCTCAGCACTTTAGGAGGTGGAGGTAAGCGGGTTGCCTGAGCCCAGGGGTCCGAGACCAGCCTGGGCAACTTAGCGAGACCTCATCTCTACAATGAATCATAAAATTAGCTGAGTGAGTGTCACACGCATGTAGTCCCAGCTACTTGGAAGGCCGAGGCAGAAGGAAGGATTGCCTGAGCCCAGCAAGTCGAGGCTGTGGTGACTATGAGTGTGCCACTGCACTGAAGCCTGGGCAACAGAGTGAGATTCCAACTCAAAAAAAAAAAAAAATAGGGTGAATATTCAGACATCTTTCTTATCAATACACAACCTTCATCTAATCACCAGACCTGACTACATTGTAGCCTAGAATGTGGATTTACCAATGCAGCAGATCACTAAAACAATATGGAATTACCCCAGACACAGACATGATGTTCTAAGAAAAACTCACCTTCTTAGTTCATCAAAGGTGGAGAGATGGTAGTCAAAATTTATGATCAGATAGCTGCAGTTCACCCTCTTAGTTTATGGTTAGCATAATAATCATAAAAGTATATAAAACTTCTTGTCAAAGGCAAATGCTCGTTCTTTCTCTTAAGATGCCAATGCCCATTAGGCATGCCTCTTTCTCACTAATCAACTGTGTCTTAATATACTCAATTTGCTCTGAAATTCTTTTCTGTGGTGAGACAAAAGAACCCACGGAGCACCACACTGCACCCCACCCGGCAGCATCTCATGTCAATTTCATGGCTGATGTACCCATGTGCCCTCATTATCTCCTTCCATCTTGTTAAATTAATCTAATAATACAAAAAATCAATGAAACAAAAAGCTGGTTCTTCAAAAGGGTAAACAAGATTGATGGTCCCCTAGCTAGACTGACCAAGAAAAAACGAGAAAAAAACCAAATAAGCATAATCAGAAACACAAAAGATGAAGTCACATCTGACCCTGAAGAAATACAAAAGATCATTAGAGACTACTACGTACACTTGTATGGAAACAAACTTGAAAACCAGAAGGAAATGGAGGACTTTCTGACATCACACAA
>NW_007258316.1:143719-170891 GCF_000164805.1 Carlito syrichta
ATTCTCAACAAGATCCTAGCAAACTGGATTCAGCAATACATCTCAAAAATCATCCACCATGACCAAGTAGGCTTCATTCCTGGCATGCAAGGCTGGTTCAATATTCGTAAAACCATAAATGTAATTAAATACATCAACAGATGTCAAAACAAAAACCACATGATCATATCACTAGATGCAGAAAAAGCTTTTGATAAAATCCAGCACCCCTTCTTGATAAAAACCCTTGAACATCTAGGCATACGGGGAACATACCTCAAAATAGTAAAAGCCATCTACGAGAAACCCATAGCCAGCATACTCCTAAATGGACAAAAATTGGAACCAATTCCCCTGAAAACTGGAACTAGACAAGGATGCCCACTCTCTCCCCTCCTGTTCAACATAGTATTGGAAGCCCTGGCTAAAGCAATCAGAGAAGAGGAGGCAATCAGAGGTATTCAAATAGGAAAAGAGGAAGTCAAGTTATCTCTCTATACAGATGATATGATGGTGTACCTTGAAAACCCAAGAGAATCTGTCAAAGGCCTCCTTACATTGATAAAAGCCTTTGGCAAAATCTCAAGATACAAAATAAATGTACAAAAGACAATCGCATTTCTCTACACCAATAATAAACAAACAGAAACCCAAATAAAAAACACAGTTCCATTCACAATAGCCACAAAAAAAATGAAATACCTTGGCATCTTCCTAACCAGAGACGTGAAAGACCTTTACAATGAAAATTACAAAACACTGCTCAAAGAAATCAAAGCCGACATGAACAAGTGGAAAAATATCCCATGCTCATGGATCGGAAGAATCAACATTGTGAAGATGTCCATCTTACCTAAGGCAATCTACAAATTCAATGCAATACCCATTAAATTACCAACAACATTCTTCTCTGACCTAGAAAAAACAACACAGGAATTCATATGGAAACACAAACATCCAAGAATAGCCAGAACAATCCTCAGCAAAAAAAACAAAGCAGGTGGTATCACAATACCAGATTTCAAACTTTACTATAAAGCTACAATCATCAAAACAGCTTGGTATTGGTACAGGAACAAACATATAGATCAATGGAACAGAATTGAGATTCCAGAAGCAAAACCTCAATTTCTCAACCAACTCATCTTCGACAAAGCCCCCACCACCTACCAATGGGGAGAGGAGAACCTATTCAGTAAATGGTGCTGGGAAAATTGGCTGACCACATGCAGAAGATTGAAACAGGACCCCTATCTATCCCCATGCACAAAGGTTAACTCCAAATGGATCAGAGACCTAAATGTAAAACCTCAAACCATAAGAACCTTAGAAAAAGAAGGAAATACTCTCATGGAAATCGGAACTGGCATCCAATTCCTGTACAAAACCCGAAACCCACAGGACTTAAGAGAGAAGATAGACAAATGGAACCTTATTAAACTGACAAGCTTCTGCAAAGCCAAAGAAACCATCAAGAGAGCAGGGAGACAGCCTACAGACTGGGAAAAAGTATTTGCCAACTCTAGGTCCGACAAAGGCTTAACATCCTGGATCTACAAGGAACTGAAACATACTGAAAAGAAGAAAACAAACAACCCCATTATAAAATGGGCAAAAGATATGAACAGACACTTCACAAAAGAAGACATTCGAGCAGCCAACAAACACATGAAGAAATGCTCAACCTCACTAATCATCAGGGAGATGCAAATCAAAACTACACTGAGATACCACCTAACTCCAGTCAGAATGGCAATTATCAACAACTCAAAAAATAACAGCTGCTGGAGAGGGTGTGGTGAAAAGGGAACACTTCTACACTGTTGGTGGGAGTGCAAACTAGTGCAACCTCTGTAGAAAGCAGTGTGGCGATTCCTAAAAGCTCTAAAAATTGACCTTCCATATGACCCTGCAATCCCCCTACTGGGAATATACCCTGAAGAACACAAATCACTCTATAAAAAAGATACCTGCACACGTATGTTTATCGCAGCGTTGTTCACAATAGCAAGAACCTGGAAACAACCATGCTGCCCATCAAAAGAGGGCTGGATTAAAAAAATGTGGTACATATACATGATGGAATACTACGCAGCCATAAAAAAGAACAAAATCATGAATTTCGCTGCAACCTGGATGGAACTAGAGTCTATAATACTGAGTGACCTCTCACAGAAACAAAGATCCGAATATTACATGTTCTCACTCATATAATGGACCTTGAACATCCAATGCAATACTACAAGAAAATGACTGACGGTACTGGGAAACTATGGGGGGGGATGGGATTAACAGTAGCAAATATCTGTCGGGGGATGGGAAAACACCTCTTATCAACAGGGTGTCTGAATGAAACGTAATTGTACACCTAACCCTTAACTGTACCCCACAAAATCATAATAAAAAATACTGATTAATGAAAAAAAAATAATTAATCTAATGTTAGCTGGAAGAAAAGCTATTCAAAGCATCAGCAGCCTTTGCAGAGCATGCTCCCATCATTTCCTTGTGCTCAATCCTTTACTCTTTGGAGTCAGAACTCATTATGACCTTCATCATAACTCCATTTCCCATCCCCAGGGTGAAGGTACCCTACTGTCTCAACCCAAAGGATCCTCCCAAGAGGGGATTGCATATATGCCATGCATGAGGTCAAAGGACAGATTAACGTCCTTAGCAAGGAGAGATACTGGGCAAATTCATAAATTGGGATTCATTTTATATTCCAGGGGTTCTTAGTTTAAACAGCTCCGACCAAATTAAAATGCTTGACATTTCCACTGTTATGAATAAATTTACCAATCATCTATTTTCTCTCAAAGGGAGAGAAAGGCTCCCAAACATGAACATGACTTTTAAAGTGTTAACCCTTCTGATGAAAGCATAAAACTCACCACAGGAGGCTAGAAGTGGGAATGTGCACGGAGAAAAATTCATGGACTTTCTAGCTGCTCTTCCTTGTAGCTGGTTGACATATCCACTCAATTATAGTTCAAGTATGTAGAGACTTTCCATATCCTTTGGGAATGAGGGTAACAGAAGAGGCAAAACGTGAAAACAAGTCCCTAGTTCCTTTGTTTTGAAACAAAATTCACAGTACAAGTCTTGCTTGTGTTTTCCAAAAACATAGTCAACCTTTGGTATTTTAAGTCATGTAATAAAAAAATTTTGCCATATGACATACATTGTATATTTGTATATATTTATATAATACATGTATAATTTCTTTATAATTTTCCATAAAGCATTTTTACAAGTTTTACTTATGTTTGGTTCCAGATTGTTACTATTTAGTTTAGCTATAAGTTCTGTGTCATAGGCATTCCGTCATGTTTCAGGGACTTATTTCATTTCTTCTGGTGGTCATAGTTTAAAATCATACATGAGAGAGTGCGAGTCTTTCAAACTGGACGCTGTGGCCAGGCTTCCAAAGCTGTGATGAACCGTGGGTTATACTGCCCCCCTGAGGCCACATTAGCAAACCAACGAGGGTGTCCCCCAGCCAGCCCGAGCCAACGAAAAAACACTCGAGAAGGCTTTTTACATTCAGCTGTTTTGTGCTTGTCTCCTCCGCACCGCTCCAGCTGTGGACAAGAGGCATTTTCAGTGACTCAGCGGCCATGATCATGATGACGCACAGCTCACTCTCATGGCTTCCGAAGACCAGGAGGAGCATCAGTAGGGGCGCAGGTTGACGCCCGCGGTGAAATGAAGGTTCCAGCACCGAGACCCATATCTACAGAGTGCCGAACTCACAACCTTGCCACAAGGCCAGAAAAAGGGTTTGTGACTAAGCACTTTTTACAGTCCATAAAATGCCCCAAGTGCCTCCCATGTTACTCTCTATAATCCTGTATATGGGATGATTGTGAGTACCCAAGTGTTTGAAACACCCAGATATGATTGGATGCCCGTGAGTTTCTTTACCACTCACACTCTTCTCTCTCCATTACAGTCATCACCTCATTTTGATCAAACCCTCTTATAGAGTCATATAATTTGGAAACAGAAAGGTTGTTGAGAACCAGTCGGCCCGAGCCTCTGCTTTGTAGGTAAGTCTGAGCCTACCCCTCTCCGAGAGATCTGTGTAGTAGGTCTGGGTGGACCCAAGCACGGGCACCTTTTTTTGATGGTGTTTCCCAATTGTACATGGACAGCCAGGGATGAGCCATTAAGTAAGGGAGGTGGGAGCAGTTCTGATTCCCTTCACTATCAGCACCCATGTGCATTCAGGGCAGTCGGACCTAGAATTCATGAAGGCCGTACTCTGAGCCTGGTTTAATCTTGGCTGTCTATTGAAGTCATTTGAGGAGTTTTAGAAACAGTGGCACTAACCCCAACCTCAAGCAGTTCTGATTTGATCAGTGTGCAGTGCCACCAGCGGTGCCCTCTCTTAGAGGTGCATCAGGTGATTGATTCTAAGTTGTGACTGAGTTTGTGTAGCCGGGTAAGTGCAGCCACTGCTAAAAGCCTGTTTACTTAGAGTGGGGGCAGCGGGGGGCACTGTTGTCTGAGAAGACTTTGCCTGGCCTGCCATGGCGTGTGGACCAGGGAGCGTCTTGATTTCCATAACAAAACATTAATTCTATCTTTCCCCCAAACTGATTTTTAAAGCGTATAACTCTAAACTTAATTGGCATATGAAATATCTGTATTTGAGCTTCCAAGTATTTAGATTTCATTTCTGGTTTTAAATGACCAGTCATTTCCTAGGGAAAAGTAAATAAAAGTGGAACGTCTGGCGCCCATGCTTAGCTTGGCAACTTCAAATTCAAGAGACAAGTCTCTTATGTAGAAAAGAGTCTGTCTGAAATGCTTTACAAGTGAATCTTAATTTTACTGATGCTGGCAAAAGAGTTCTCCTTCCCACCCCGCAACTTCCATTCCCTTGTCCCGGCAGAAAACCATTCTATCTAACACTCTCCTGAAAAGCATTATCCCTGAAAAACTGGAAACTCATGCCAGTTTGTGCCAGCCCTAGTCCAGGCAATAATAATCCTGCAGAGGATTAAAAGTTAGCATTAAAACAGCAAGCTCTTCTAGGGCCTGGCATATAGTTAAAATGCACGCACACACACAAAACATGCAACTCCTACACTTTACTGAAGAATAGATATCTCTGATAACTGAATCTTTTTGGTTTTGAGTAATGACAATTTTGTTTTTTGAAACTGCATACCACTGAATGTAATAAAATATAATTAAGATTACAAGTAAAATTCTAGAGCCAGGCACAGTGACTCACTGCCTGTAATGTAATACCAGCACTTTGGAAGGCTGAGGCAGAAGGATTGTTTGAACCCAGGAGTTTGAGATCAGCCTGGACAATATGACAAGATCTCATCTCTACAAAAAAACGTTTTAAAAAATCAAAAAATTAGCCAGGCGTGGTGGCATGCACTTGTAATCCGAGCTATTCAGGAGGCTGAGACAGAAGGATTGCCTGAGCCCAAGAGGTCAAGGCTGCAGTGAGCTGTGATTGTGATCATGCCTCTGCCACTTCAGCCCAGATGAAACAGTGAGATCCCAACTTGGAAGGAAGGAAGGAAGGAAGGGAGGGAGGGAGGGAGGGAGGGAGGGAGGAAGGAATCTAGGGAGAACATTTTAGTATAGTCTATCTTTACTTTAAAATTCCTCTACTTAGGTTTATTTCTATTAGCCAGGATTATTCAAAAATCCTTTTCAGAAAAATTATAATGGTTTCTTAAAGTAGAATCAAATCAGGACTCTGTTAATGGGTTAACTCAATCTTCCTGCAGGGTTGAAAGCAGAACCTCGTAAACAAAGCAGAGATACCACCTAACTCCAGTCAGAATGGCAATTATCAACAACTCAAAAAATAACAGCTGCTGGAGAGGGTGTGGTGAAAAGGGAACACTTCTACACTGTTGGTGGGAGTGTAAACTAGTGCAACCTCTGTGGAAAGCAGTGTGGCGATTCCTAAAAGCTCTAAAAATTGACCTTCCATATGACCCTGCAATCCCCCTACTGGGAATATACCCTGAAGAACACAAATCACTCTATAAAAAAGATACCTGCACACGTATGTTTATCGCAGCATTGTTCACAATAGCAAGAACCTGGAAACAACCATGCTGCCCATCAAAAGAGGACTGGATTTAAAAAATGTGGTACATATACACGATGGAATACTACGCAGCCGTAAAAAAGAACAAAATCATGAATTTCGCTGCAACCTGGATGGAACTAGAGTCTATAATACTGAGTGACCTCTCACAAAAACAAAAATCCGAATATCACATGTTCTCACTCATATAATGGACCTTGAACATCCAATGCAATACTATGAGAAAATGACGGATGGTACTGGGAAACTATGGGGGGGAGGGGAATGGGATTAACAGTAGCAAATATCTGTCGGGGGATGGGAAAACACTTCTTATCTACAGGGTGCCTGAATGAAACGTCATTGTACACCTAACCCTTAACTGTACCCCACAAAACCATAATAAAAAATACTGATTAATGAAAAAAAAAAAAAAGTCAAACTGACTTGAGTTTCAGCCTTCAGGCTAGGGGAGTTTAGCTAAACAAGGGACTTAACATCTCTGCGTCTCTGGTTCCAGAAGGGATTTCAGTAGTAACTTAGGATACTACTAATAGCTACCTGACAGAGATTTGTTGGGGTACAAATTGTCTAGACCAGGGCTGTCCAATAGAAGATTCTGCAACAATGGGAATGCTCCGTATCGACATTGTCCAAAATGGTTGCTCCCAGACTAGTACAAAATAGGGGTAGTGTCACTGAGGAACTAACTTTCTATTTGATTTGGTTTTAATTTAGCAAATGGATATTGTATTGGACACTACGAGTCTGGCATATTATAAATATTCAGTAAATATTGGCATAACTTGAACTTCGGTATCAGGGTATCCTGGGGTTTGAATTACTGTGCAAATTCTTCTATTTATGGAATAATAAGTCTCAGTTTTCTCAGCTGTAATTGCAGATGATACTAATACCTGCCTTGTAGGTTTTTCAGGGGATGAATGAGAAATTTCATGTTAAGTGCTTGACAGTGCCTGGCATGTAGAAGTTCTTATAACTGTTAGCTATGTCAATAATTTATGAAGAATGGCTATTTATTCTTTAGATGGGGTTTGTACTTCCCCAAAGAGTGCTTTTTTGTGTGAGTTAGAGTCTCATTCCGTTGCCCAGGCTGGAGTGCAGTAGCTACCCCAGCGTGGACCTGCTGGGCTCAGGCGATCCTTCCGCCTCAGCCTTCCAAGTAGCCGGAACTACAAGCATGTGCTACCATACCCAGCTAATTTATTTATTTATTTATTTTTATTTTATTGTAGAGATGGAGTCTCACCAAGTTTCTCAGGCTATTCTCAACCCTGTGGGCTCAGGCAATCCCCTCAACTCAGCCTCCCAAAATGCTGGGATTACAAAGAATGTTCTTAAACACGGTGGACAGTCCAGCTCCCCTTCTGCAGGGGAGCATAAGCACTGTCAGACCAGAGTCAACGGAGGGCTCTTTGGTGTTAAATCAACACCATGGTTTCACAAGTAATAGATGGAAAGGGTCTCACAGTTTTATGGTATTGTTTTCAATTTGTCTGGCCTTGTATAGGTCCTTTTGAAAACCAATTAGGGTGGATTAACCTGATATCAGTAATTTAGGTCAGATGTAGATGGTATATAGTTCAAGGCAGACTGGGTGCCAGGCCAACTCCCCACCCCCACCCCGGGATCTCACCGAAGCTTACACACATGAAACAAGTAGGGATTATTACAAACTAGGCAAGCAATACTCGGCGAGAAGCCTGGCAAAGTCCCCTGGGCAGACATGGCTTAGGCACAAGAAGGAGTAGGGTTTCATACCACCTCCCCTCATTCTAGATCTGAGACCCTCACCCTCAGTTGTGCCTGTGGAAAGCGGAGCCATCAACAGAGCCCAAGTCCACCTTCCTCCCATGGAGGCCAGGGATGGTCAGGGGTACGAGGGGAATGGAATGTGTCTCCTGCAGCAGCCCTCCTCTGAGGAGGAGAGAGAACTGGGCAGTGCTTCTGTCTTCCTTCAAGCAGAAGCAGAAACCTAGGGAGAGGGGAAGTAAGGGGTCCTTCCCCAGTACAGTTCAGTTGTGTAGAAATTGTTTGCAGCTTAGCATTCAGCATTCATTCATTCAACAAATATTCATGGAGGGCCAGCACTATGCCAGCTGCCAACCCACACCATGAAAGAGAGTTCCTGTCCTTAGAAGACTCATTGTTTAGAGAGCAAGGCAGTCAGCAAGGCAAAGTGACACTGGTGTTTACAAAGTACTGTGAACAGTGTTGGGAGGGAGCTCTGAGAGCCAGAGGAGGGTGAATTATCCAACCCAAGGACAGGGGCCTAGAGGGAAAAAACCTGGAATAAGTACTGCTACCGTTGAATAGAACTCATCAGAAGTTACTTGGGTGAAGCATTGGAGTAGGAACTATTATGCAGACATGCAGAGGTGAAATTGAGCAAGGTGCATTGCTCTAAAGTGGCACAGTAGAGATTAGACAGACAGATGGATGGATAGATAGATAGGTAGATAATGATAGATGATAGATAGATAGACAGACAGACAGATGATAGGTGGATAATTATAGATGGGTAGGTGATTGATAGACAGATGACTGTCTGCCTTGAACTATATACTTATATATACCGTCTACATCTGACCTAAATTACTGATAGGTAGATAATGATAGATAGAAGATAGATAGATAAATAGATAGATAGATAGATAGATAGATAAATAGACAGATAGATGATAGATGCATAATGATAGATGATGGATGGATAGATGATAGGTGCATGATAGATTAGACAGATAGATGATACACAGATAATGATATTAATAGATAGATAAGGAGAGAGAGAGAGAGAAGTGACAGAAACTGTGTGAGTGGGTATGTGTGTCAGCTGTGTGTCTGTTCCTCCTAGGGAGATAAGAAGCAGCGGCCAGTGTACAAGTGAGAAGAGGACCAGGAGGTGTTCCCTCCAGCCCTCCCCTCTGCTTTTCCCTCCACTGGAGTAGAAGCAAAGCATAAGGTGTAGGGCAGGAGCGGGGAGTCTCCCCAGCACAGTACCCAAGTACATTAGCTACTTACGACTCCAAAATCCCCACTCGCATTTATTGAGTGCCTACTGTGTGTAATGTCATGTCTGGCTGTTGAGTATAGATTTTATTTCACAGGCCATAGGCGCCCACTGACAGTGTTGAACAAGAAAGTAATATGATCAAACTTCCTTTGACAGAAAAAGTCTGTGTCTGTAAGATGAAGAGAAGAAAGTTCCAGAAGGAGCGGGAGTCACAAGCTCCCTGCAGTCACGCTTGACCAGGCCTGGGCTACGGCAGAGGCAGCGGGCAGAGAGGAATGCAAGGGGCAAGTGGGGCTTGTGGAAGGAGTTTTCTACAGAAGCTGAGTTGTTTCCAGATCCCCGAAGTTCCCTTCTTTTGGTGCCAGTGTCTCATCATCACCATTTTGTAAGGAAAGTGTGTCCACAATCCACTGCTTGATTCTATGCCTCAGTAAACAGATTACACAGAACAAAATACACTTATTCCTCATTGTCCCAACATCACCTTCCTGTGGTGGGATCATTGAGTGGGGGCCAGATGTGTGCACCTGCATGACAAGGTAGTATGCTCTTTCTGTCATTTCCCTGTCTCCCTGCTTGCTTTCAGTGTAGGTACAAAGTGAAGACATAAAAATCTCCTTCCTATCCCTGTCTCCAGCTACCCAGTTTTCCATCCTGTAGGCAATTAAGTTAGAGCGTCTTAAGTGTAATTCTGGAGATATTTTCTGCATAGATAAGCAAATTCAGATGCATATCTTTCTCTCCTATTTTCTTTACCCAGACTCTAATATTCCATAACTTGGGTTTTTCACTATGTGATCTTGAGCAAGTTACTTAAGTTCTCTGTGCCTCTGTTTCCTCATATGTGAGATGGGGATACTAACAGCAACCTCATATGTTGTTCAGATGATTAAATGAGTTAAGATATTACTGGCACATGATAATATGCCACATGTAACTGTCACACAACAATCACTCAACAAATTTTAGTTATTGTTATTGCTGTTGTTTGCCATGTAGAGAGATTTTCATTTTCATGTGGTTGAACTTATCAACTTTTTCTTTGGTTTCGGGGTTTGATAGCACGTTTGAAAAGACCTTCTTCAATGTGAGGCTTCAAAAATCTCCCCAACTTTTCTCGTAAAGTTTATAGTTTTGTTTTTTACAATTGTTATCTCTACCTCTAGAATTTATCTTGAAGTATGGAGTAAAGCAGGAACCCAAGACTTTGGGGGTTCCCCCCTTCCCAGATGGCACACAATTGTCCCAAGCTCATATATTAATTTCCTACTAACTTCCCATCCCCATAGTGTCATTTAACACTTTTCTCTGTCCTGTGTTTTTACTGAGCTGGTTACATCTGGAGGCTTAGTCAGCTGCAGGGCCATCCTTGGAGAGACCTGTCCATGGGTGGGTGAGTGCCTACCATTGCCCCATACAAGGGTGCCCTGTCGCTGTTTCTTTTCTGCACTACCCAAGATGAGTCCATCAGATTCTCACTTCCAGCAATGATGACCATGTCTGGGCCCCACAGAGGCAGCCAGTGGCCAGCAGTGTCCTGGAGAGGAGATCCTATGACCACCCAAGGAAGATGTCCCAACACAGAGCTGCCCTGAGTCACGTGTTTCCCAAGTCCATGTGCCCAGTGATTCCTTCTTTCCTGTGACCAACACTGCCAACCTTCCAGGGCTCATCTTCATTGTCAGGTCATCCTCTGCCGCTCACACCTTGAGTGCCTGAACTAACACAGACACAAAAGTCCCCTTCCTTCCACACTCCCAGAAAGAAGTATTTCTTCCTTCACACTCTTCAGCTGCTCCTCTCGCACTTGCTTTATCCTGTGGAGTGGACCGGTTTTTATGTGTAAGTTGCACATATGCATGTTATCCCACTTTGAGGGGTCAAAAAGTGGTCTTCCTCCTCTATCAAATTTCTTCCACCAAGGAATAAACAACAGATTATAGTGGAAAGTGTCACCAATTCAGGGGCTCTGCATTTAAAATTATTCTTTTATTCAACAAATATGTATTGAGAAGTGAGTGTGCCAGTGTTCGGGTTACAAGGGCACAAGTTCCTCTATTCAAGAAATGATGTAAGAGTCTAAAAAGTAGATCCAGAGAGATAAACAGACAACTACAATGTAGAGTGACACGTGCTCCAGAGCACGAGGAGGGCTTCCTGGCCCAGGGTTGGGCCATCAGCATTGGTTTCCTGGCAGTGACAGGGCTCAGCGAAAGCCTGAGACCAGAGCATGAGCTTTCTGATGTCTCACCATGATATTAGCACAAATGAAACGTCCACAACCAACCAAACTTCTCCTATTCTGAACTGCATTTGCTTTTGAACCAACCCCGTGACCTTTCCATCAAACTCAGGATGCATAGGATTTTCAGGTCAACGCTCCCTAGGCAAATTTCTTTCCCTGACCCTTCGGTTTAGTTCTTCTAGTGTAGCAGCTCTCAACAGGAGGATATTCACCCCAGGAGACACCCGGTGAGACCTAGACATTTTAGTGTTCACAACTGAGGGGCACGGTGCTACTGGCACCTCGCAGGAGAAGGCTAGGGACGCTGCTCAACATCCTACAATGCGCAGGACAGTCTCCCGCAATTAAAACACGTCCATCCAGAAAGTCAGCAGAGCCATGGTTGAGAAGCCTTGCTCAGGTGCTTTCACTTTGCTGTTGCTTCATCAAAGAGGACTCTGGGGTAAAAGAGGACTGGTGTAGGCTCCTCGCAGATTTCTGCAGCTTACTCCAGACTCATGGAACATTCTGGATTCTTTTCATGGCCATGGGAGACTCAGGCTATCCGCAGACACTCTCTCTATCTTCATCTACTCATTCACGTGACTCCCTACTTCCACTACCTTCCCACGTGCCCAGAGGGAGTCCCACCAGGGGTCAGAATGCCACACTCTCAAGCCTCCCCAATGCTGTTCGTGCACCTGGTAAGAACATGTTTCCTGTCCCCCAGTTGATGTGACATCCTGAAAGCTTAGCAGCTCTAGGTGTGTTTGTGAGCTTGAGTGTATGTAGGGTGGAGGTGGGGCCTCTCACACAGGAGAAATTACAAGGAGAAGTGTTCGTGTGAGAGGAATGGAGGACTCTCAGTGTATGGGGAGATACAGAGGCTCGGGGAAGAGGCGGCTTCAGGGAATGGCAAGTGACTTCTTCAGTGAAGAAAATGAGAAGGAAGTAGAGAGGAATGGGACTGAAACCTGGGAATAGAGGACAAGCCTGAGCACCATACCAAAGAGCACGGGGCCAGTGGAGTTTCAGCCAGGGAGTAAATGTGAATTGGGGACCTTGGATTGGCCCTGGCAGTGTGGAGCCTGTCCTGGAGGAAGGCAATGAGAGTGGCAGAGCCTCTAGGTGGAGGTTCAGCAGTGCTCCCTCTGAAATACAGCAGAGGCCTCCGCCAAGGTGGGATAGCTCCGTGTGGAGACAGGTTAATGGATGGAGGCTGCAAAGGAGAATTTGGATCATCAGGACTTCCCAGCGGGGAGGGAAGGGTCAAGGCTTGAGGCCTGGTCCAGTGCAATGGGAGACACGGGTTTCAGGGAGTGGGGCAACGGGTTTGGTTGTCAGGCTGAGTTAGAAATCCTGAGGGACATCCAGGTGGCGATGTGAGGGGAAGTGGAATGTGCTGGCACTCAACTCGGCAGAGCAACTGAGTGGAGGTCTGCATCTGGGGTCATGGGCAGTGGACTCTGTGGGAGTAGACAAGATACTCCAAACAGAACCCAAGCAATACAGGCAGCAAAAGGAGCCCCCGAGAACAACAAGGAGATATGCCAAGAAAGGCAGAGACAAATCTAGGGCGTCATAGCAGCCCAGAGAAGAGGCCACTAGGAGGAAGAGAAAGTGTCCACAGTGCCAAATGCTGCGGAGAGCTCAAATGAGATAAGGACGGAAAAAACATCCACAGACTCTGTGATGCAATCAGGAGGGCAGAATTGATTGATAACTCCTGCCTGGGCTCCTCCTCGGCCGACTTATGACAAAGGAGTACAAAGTTGTGTTTCGTCCTTCCCCCTGGAAAAGCACGACTTTGTTCCCAGCTCTGGGCTCTCTAGAGGAGATAGGACCAGCCTTTGTGGTTTGAAGGTCTTGGTTGGAGGAGGAGGACCCTTTCCAAGACTTTTTCCTGAGGGTGTGGCTGAATCCGTTGGGACAGGAAGGAGACAGGGACTGTGGACTCTGCAGAATAGGAATTGGCTCAAATAGAGTCCTCGGAGGCTGCAGGCCTGGGAAAGGAGAGGCTGTGGAGCCTCTTAGGAGCCTTCAGGATGGTCTCTGAGGGAGGGAGAGGACAAGGGAGAAGCAGAGTCTTCACTGCATCCAGCTTAGGGGGCCCATCCAGATCCAGGTCCCAGGCAGGACCCAGGACAACTGTCCAGCTTGAAGACTAGGACCAAACCTCTTCCTGCACAGTTGCAATGTGACATAAACTGATTTTATTAAAGTGTGGTTGCTACTTAGTGTATTACTCTTCACTTCCGTTCGTAAAAGAAATATTAACATGGTTAATATTAGACCACTCTGATGACAATGGATGAGTAACCAACTGAACAGTCTAGTGGAGTGAGTGGCCAATGTGGCCTTGTGAACGTGACTTCCTCCTTCTATGTGTCTGTGCATGTGGGTTTCATGGTCTTGTGACACTGTGACTGGAAATTTCAGTTTTCATTTCTTGTCATTCAGGGTAAATAAAATTTGCAGAAAATCCAGAACATTTCACCAATAAAGCAGGTGTTGTGGGACTCTCCCCAAGTGCCCTCTTCAGGGCCCAAACAAACTCAAAATTTCTCTAGAAGGAAGACCTCCCACTTCAGGTCATGAAAAACTACTACAGAGAAAATAATCCCCAATGAAGATGAGCTCATATTGAGACTACAGAACACAAAAGGAAATGCGTCACTTTGAGTGAGAATTGGCAGATCTAACAAACCTATTACATACTAGTAACAAAGCTCTACATACTATTAGAACCCTAAAAGATTTTATTAAATCATGATTTTTTTTTTAGAAGTGTTTTTTAAAAGAATCAAGGCTGGGCATGGTGGCTCATGCCTGTCATCCCACAGCACTTTGGGAGACCATGGAAGGAAGATTGTTTGAGCCCAGAAGTTCAAGACCAGCCTGGGCAACATAGCAAAATTTTATCTCTACAAAAAAATCAAAATATTAGCCAGGCATGGTGGTACGTGCTATAATCCCAGCTACTCAGAAGCTGAGACAGAACAATTTTTATGATGAGAGCCCACTCAGTATATATACAAGGGTGTATCCCATTCTTGTGGAATTTGTATTGTCCTATCTTGGCACATTATCCTAGACTATGAAAAGTTCCAGAGACCCTTTTGCCTTTTGGAATGTAGAAACTTTTATTCAGAAGTTTTATTTATTTTTTTTCTTTCTGAGAGTATATGCCCCCTGAATTTACTTGTCTCCTAAATAGAGAGTATTAGGTTAATTCTCAGAATTTATTGATTTTTATTCTTTATTCAGTATTGTATTATAGTAGAATTGGGCTTAGGCATAGCTCTAAGGCACCATATTTCACAATTTTGGTACTAGGTTATATCTTATTTCTTCTTCAGTGGTGCTGGAAAATTTTAGAGTTTTTAATTAAAACTATTTGGGGGGACATTTTATTAGCTAAGGCAAAGAATTTACGATGAAGACCTCAAAAGCAAATTCAACAAAAATGAAAGAAGACAAATGGGACTTAGTAAAACTGAAAGGCTTCTGCACAACAAAAGAAATAATCAACAGGATGAACAGAACACCTATGAAATAGGAGAAACTATTTGCAAATTATGCCTCAGACAAAGGACTAATATCCAGAATCTATGAAGAACTCAAACAACTTAACATGAAAATAGCAAACAACCCCATCAAAAATTGGGTAAAGGACATGAACAGACATTTCTCAAAAAAAGACACACAAGCGGCCAACAAACATGAACAATCTCAACCTCACTAATCATCAGAGAAATGTAAATTAAAACCACAATGAGATGTCAAGTCATACCAGTCAGAATGGCTATCATTAAAAAGTCAAAGAACAACAGATATTGATGTGGATGTGGAGAAAAGGGAATGCTTATTCACTGTTGGTGGGAATGTAAATTAGTCCAACCTCTATGGAAAACAGTATGGAGAGTTCTCAAAGAACTAAAAATAGAACTGTCATTCAACTCAGCAGTCCCACTACTTCTGAGTATCTACCCAAAGGAAAAGAAATCATTATATACAAGGGGGAACCCCCCCAAATAGAATTGTCTTTTTCTTTCCTTTTCTTTTTGGAGGGTGGGTCTCTTGTAATACAGGCTTCCCCTGCTAGGAAAGTGTTCTAGGAACCCACTGGCATCAGTGTACCAGCTAGCATTATTGTGAGAGGCTGCATTGTGGAAGAATCATCCTAAGTTGTGAAAAACAAGTGATTGGCTCTTCTGCCATGACAACACACCCATCCATACCACAGAGCGTTCAGCAGTTTTTGGCTAAAAACAGCATGACCCTCATGCCCCACCTTCCTTACTTACCTGATCTTGCCCCAAGCAGCTTTTTTTTGTTTCCTCAAAGGAAAATGTTTTGCCAGTGTGGAAGATGTGAAACAAAAATGACAGAAGCACTAAAAGGCATCAAAATTGATGAGTTCAAAAACTGTTTCGAGCAGTGGAAAAAAAAGTGTCTCGAAAGGCGTATTGCATGAAATGGAGAGTACTTTGAAGGTGACTGAAGTTTAAACATGCAAGAATAAAAATACACATTTTTCTATAAATAAATTCCCAGTTTTTTGGATTCCCCTCATGAAAAAAAAAAGATAACCTGCGTTCATATGTTCATTGCAGCTCTATTCATGATAGCAAAGTCATTGAATCAACCTGCATGCCCATCAGTGATTGAATGGATAAAGGAAACATCACACACACACACACACACACACACACACACACACACACACACACACACCATGGAATACTATGCAGCCATAGAAATAAACAAAATAATGTCTCTTGCAGCTACATGAATGAAGCTGGAGAACATCTTAAATGAACTAAACAGAAAACCAATCACCCACATGCTCTCACTTATATGTGGGAGCTAAATTGACATAAAGATGGAAATAATAAACACTGGGGACACTAAAGAAGGGTAAGTGGGTGGGGGAGGAGTCAGAAGCTACTGACTGAGTACAAAATTCACTGTTAGGGAATGAAAACACCTGAAGCCTGATCCCCCACAGCATGCAATATGCCCATGTGACAAACATGCATGTGTACCCCTGAATCTGAAATCTTCATTCCTTTACTTTTTAGAGTCAAGGAGCACATACAGGTTTGTTATGTAGGTATATTGCATGACAATGAGACTTGGGCTTCTGTTGAAGCCATCACCCAGGTGGTGGACTTGGTACCCAGTGGTACCATGAAAAACTACCAGCGGATAGTTTTTCAACCTTTGCCCTCCTCCTTCCCTCCCCGCTTAGGAGTGCCCCAGTGTCTGTTGTTCCCATCCTTGTACTCATGTGTGCCCTGAATCTAAAATTTTTTTAATTTGAATTTTAAAAAGACACTGCAAATTGTATTATTTTTTAGTAAGCAATGAATTCAAGACTCTCTAAAAACTGATGGTCTTCCTTCCAAGACTGGGTTAATTCAGATCCTTCAAGATACAGATGCCAAGATAGGATTTGGCCTGATAGAAATATATTAGAGAAAATGTGTGTGAGAGACATTGTAAAGAAAGTCAGGAAAAGTGGAGAAAACTATCAGATCACAATGCCATGTCTGACCCCAAATGTAGGAGAAGGGGAAGGAAGCAAAGTTGGGTTGGAGCTCCAGCCAGTCACCCATCAGAGGTATCCACCTCCTAGGAACGGGCTTGACATAGTGTCCCTAACAGGATCACAGCATGGGAGAAGCCCATGGTAGATGTGGCCTTGGCATGAATGCAGACATGGGTCTCAGAGTATAGCAGCTGGGCCTTGCAGTCAACCATGCCCCCTTGAACTGTAGAGGCCCATTTTTAGGGCCACCCATGACATGGTAAGACTTGTATATCTAAGGAAACAGTTCTCAAAATATGCTCACTGAGTTTTTAGTCCATAAGCATCAGTATGAAAAAATTTTAAAGGAGTTCCACGATCAAACAACTTTGGGAAGCACTGCATAGCCTCTCTTCCATGTGGAGGATCATAATGCCTATTAGCATTGCTGAAGCTCTGAGGAGTCTTATAGTAAAAAAAAAAAAGTGTTTTTTTTTTTAGTTCATCTATTATTCAAACTTACTTGAGCAAAGTCTTCCCACATTTTTTAACACTTTTTAGCATACTGCTGAATAACTTAAACATGCGTTGAGAAAGACTGCTTTAGGGGATAGTTAACAATTTTTCTTCCAGTAAGTACATATAAAATCTATATTTCCAGGGTTGATCATGAATACAGTTGTATTTTAGAAGTATCCTCTCCCTTTGCTGTCCTTCTAGGTATCCCAGCTACTAAAAAGGCTAAGCACTAAGTGGAATTTTAGGCATTACCCAGTATGTGGAAGAAAACTTGCGGGCAGGATGAGATGGTCAGAATCCTTAAAATTACAATATGTGAGTATTTGCCTCTTCAATCTACTACTCAGTGCCAAACAATTAATCCAGCAGAAAATTGGCTGCATTGTAAAAGTAGTTTTTGCATATTTCTCATTAAGAAGCAGTTCTATTTAAAATTTACAATAGCTGTTATTTCAGAATATCACTAGCATAGTTTTCTATACAAATTTTTCATAATGTTGTAATATTTGTTAATAAAATTGAATAGATAAATGGATTGATTGATCATCTGAGAGAACTGATATTGGAAGAGGTCATTGTAAGAGATAGATTAAATTACCATAATTCTAAACATTCTGATACCCATTTTCCTTTTTTTTTCCCTAATACCCATTTTTCAAGATGGATTTCTAAAAAAGTTCATTGTCCTAACATTCTCTAAAAATCAACCTAGCATTCTCCACTCACTGAACTAAATTTAATGTTGTGTGTACCAGTCAGCATCTGGTCAAGAGAAAGAAACCATACCAGTCATTTGAGCAATGAACACTAAATATAAAGACTCATTAACTAATAAAAGAGGATGAGCTACTAAAGGGAATAAAGAACATAGAATGGAGGTATAGGGAGTAGACACCACCCCTAGGCAGAAAGGAGCCAACCTGGAAGATGCCCTCCCGCCCCAGGCTAATTCAGCCCTCATTAGAGAGGGTGTGACTGCGACCCACAAATGGTCAAGATGTTTGCTGAGGTGCCACAGGTTGGGGTCAGTGAGCAGGAAACTGCCAGAAAAGGGTACTGGTGAGATTCTCAGGAAAGTGAGCACCCTAGGTTTCCAGCACACCTCTGTCAAGAAAACCACTCTCAGGGTGCCAGCAAAACCCACCAGGAAGCTCCCTGCTTGGGTGCCAGCAAAACATAACAGGAAGCCACCTATCATGGTATCAGCAAAATTCACTGGAGGGCAGTGGGTCTCCACAAAGCACTGGCAAGTCAGCTCAACCAGCGAAAACAAAATAAAAACAAATCCTAGAACCAGAAGGAAAAGACCCTGCCTCTTACTGTCACCCTCCCATGCCTTTTACACCAACAGACAAGAGATGAGTACAGGGTCCAACTCCAGAATCACAACAGGACAAAGAAGAGTGGATTAGGCACTGAGAGGCAATACGAGGATAACTGGTGCGTGGTGTTCCTCGTTTTTTTATTGAGGGTCAATGTATTACGGAAGAATATTTGTCAGGCGCCATAGCAGCCTAAACGCGCCCAATCTTGTGCGAACTCAGAATATTTCTGCAGCTTCTGTAAAATTATTGCTAAGATTATCACCCAGCATGCGTTCCCAACATCCCTGATGTAAGAACTTAGTAACAAGAAAGAGATAATGAGCATGACTTATTGGACCTAATCCTTTGCTGTTTCAGTGCCCATTTTCTCGGCAAGGATTTCTCTGACTATGCTATTTTAAATGTGAACCCCCAAACCTTCCTGCCATTCTCATTCTCCTTCCCTGCTTTGCTTTCCTCCATAGCCCTTCTCTCATACTAACCTGCAACTTGCTGACTCATTTTGTTTTTGTCTGTTGAATGTGAGCTCCAGAAAGGTGAGAGTTTTTGCCTGTTTTGTTCATTGGTATTTCCCCAGCACCTTCCACATGACATGGGAGGGCTTGGGCACATGTTGGGAATTCTCTAAATATTTTTTGTTTAATAAATAAATTGAATAAATGAGCTATCTACATACAGGGGAACATGAGAGTATAAGTGATAGTTTCTTAAACTGAAATGAGGGTTGAATGACCGTGATGAAGAGAAACTCACACCCTCAAAGGTAAGGCTTGTGGAGCACATATCGAAACCACAGAAGGTAAGGTGGTTTCACCAACAGGGATAGCCCTAATATGGTTTCAGATATTGAAATGGCAAATAAGCTGGGCTCGGTGGCTCAACCTGTAATCCCACGCCTTTGGGAGGCTGAGGTGAGTGGATTGCCTGAGCCCGCGGGTTCGAGACCCTCCTGGTAACTTGACGAGACCTCATCTCTACAATAAATCAAAACTTAGCCGAGCGTGGTAGTGCGCACCTGTAGTTCCAGCTACTTGGAAGGCTGAGGCGGAAGGATCGCCGGAGCCCAGCAGGTCGAGGCTGCAGTGGCCGGGAGTGGCCACTGCATCCAGTCTGGGCAACAGAGTGAGACTCCAACTCAAAAAAAAAAAAAAAAAGAAAAAAAGAAATGGCAAATAGAACTTCTCTTTCGCCTCAACTTCAGACTTCCACACTATTCCTTTCTACCAGTGTGGAAGAAGTTTCAAGAATCCCATGGCCTGGGTGTGGTTAGGCAGAGTGCTGGGACTCAAGCCAAAATAAAATAATACTGAAAGTGAAGGCTGGGCCAATATTAGAAAGTTAGGGCAATTCTGAATTTACAAAACAGTGCTTTTCTTTGGGAAACTTCTCATTTCACATGATTCTATGACAAGTAGCATGTGAGGTGACCGCCAGCTGCCTTTTTCTTCCACTTAACCATCTAGTAAGGAATGTGTGTATTTATGGGGTTTTTCAAGTTTCAGTGCTTCACTAAACTCTCTTTCCCTTGTCTGGGAATAACCATGAGCATCGGGAATAAAGCATCCCAAGTCACCAGCACCTACTCACTTAAGGTTCTGGGTGTCCTGGCATGGTTGCAGGAGGTAGAGAGACCCCAGGAAGGAAGGACCACCACTGAACTCAGGCTGCAGCCACCACCACTGAACAGGAAGAGTTTCCCAGGGCATGGTGACACTCACTCACTCACAGGAGCCCAGGAGAGGTGAGGACAATCAAATCACAGCTCAGGTTCCCACTCATACCAACCCTTCTGCTCTGGAACCTCACTGTGTTTCTCTTTCTGCCTTGGCTGTTGGTATGCTTGGAATTAAATTTGATGCTCAACCACATATTTGTCTGGGCTCTTTTTATGTTTATTTTTCTCTTAGTGGTTTCATTTCATTTATTTTCTTTATTTTAGAGATGAGATCTCACTCTGTCACCCAAGCTGGAGTGCAGCAGCACAATCACAGCTCACTACAGCCTCGAACTCCTGGCCTCAAGTGATCCTCCTGCCTGACCCTCCCAAGTAGCTAGGATTACAGGCGTGTGCCACCATGCCCAGTTAGTTTCTTCATTTTCTATTTCTATTTTGACAGGTACACACTTTGTATTGAATGCTATGTCAAACACATTTTTGGCATGACCAGAGATATAAGTTCTAAGTAAATAGACAGGACTGGTCCCCAAATTAGGTCAATCACAGCTACAAAGAGTCATTGACCTGAGACTTCCAGAATTTTTCGGTTCTTTCAAGTTCCTCTTCTCAGTTCATCCTTCTTCCAACGGCACTCTCCACCTCCCACGCTCTCCCCAAATTCTCCTCCCATCGTTCCAAATCTGGGCTATTCTCTCAGTTTCCTTTCTCTCTGGCCTCAGATCTGACCCCACACCCAGCCTTAGTTTGGAGGTTAGACCTGTCCTCCTCACATTCTCTCCCAACCCACTTGATGCTACCTCCATGTCCTCACCATGGGATTTTCCTCCCAAAGTTCTCCTTTGTAGAGTAGGATCAGTTCTCTGCAGTGTCCCAGCACTAATCACTTCCTACTACTTGTAAAACTCCTTGCTTTTCTCAATACCAATGCCCAGGACAGCCCTACACTCACTGCCACTCGGGTTTCCCAACTGACTTCACCCTGGGACTTCCACTTTCTGGAAATTCTCTTTTGGGATCCCATCGCTCAGTCAAAGCACACAGCACCACTCCAATTCGACAGTGAAGACACCAACACACACAGCTCACTGGGTTCTCACGGCAGGTTCCAGATCTCTGTACTAAGTGAGGAAGTGGATTTCTGTGAATGCAGATGAGAGGTCACAATCGAGGTTCAGGACCCTCAAGTCTGGACCCGTGGTTTCCACGAACATTCTCTTCCTCTGCTGGTAGTTGGTAGCTGTCACTTATTCAGAGTGTCACATGTCAGAAGCCAGAGGGGTCTAACCATGTCTCAGGACCTTGACATCACTCCCTTAATATCACTCGGAGCAGCAGTAACTTAGTTCCCTTATCTGAGGCAGCCAGAGGACAGTTGTCTAAAGGCCACAGGGAAATCAAAGGCGGGGTACAGGGGCAAGGAGGGGAGGAGAAAACAACTTCCTGGTTTCTCTCAGACGCTTAAGAGATCCTCTGGAGGTCCGGGGAAACTTTTGAATTTTTTTTTTTATTTCAGTTTGTCCCTGAGATCTGTGACTGGGGGGTGGCGAGGCAGGGAGAGTCACCAGGGAAATAAACAGCAGATTCTCGTGCCCCTCGGGGTCAGGAGCAGTCTGCTCAAAAGGAAGCAGTCCACTGCCCCCAGCCATTCCCACAGCTCTGTGGATGCTGGGTAGGGAAGCTGTGCCCTCCCCTGCAGGAGCTCCATCCAGCGGTAAGTCATCTATGCATTTAACCAGTTACGTTCGTGTTGGTGCTTCTCATGGTTTCACTTTTGCAAACATTTGTTTACATCCTTCGGGAGAAAAATATCTCAGCCTGTCACAGGAATCTGCTTCAGGGTGTGAGCAAACTTTTTAGACATGTAGAGATTATGAACTAGGATCTACACCAACTTCTTGAAATTAAGCTACGGTACTTGGTTCTTCTCTGTTGTGTGTTTTCTTACATACGGTTTTCAATGAGGCAAGTCTTGCTTCTATCAGAGGAATGTAGATTCTATGAAGCTGGTGTCATGCCTGCTTTATTTCCTGAGGCACCTAGCATGCTACCGCGCACCTATGTGCTTAAGGACTAGATGGAGGTGTTGGCTGCTCTGGGGACGTTGGCATGTGTCGAAGGCATAGTTTATTTTAAGTGCCAGAAAAACAAAAGCAGGGCTATATGGGGACTAGTCCAGTTTGTTGTTTCCTCCAGGATAGCACAGCTATAGGAAGAGAAAAATAATCCCCCATTTCTCCACAGGGAAGTCTGAAGATGGCTAATTACACGCTGCCACCAGAGGATGAGTATGATGTCCTCATAGAGGACGATCTGAAGGATGACAAGACAGAGCTGTGTGACAGGTATGACGCCCAGGTCCTCTCAGCCCAGCTGGTGCCACAGCTCTACTCGACCATCTTCGTGGTTGGTCTTCTGGACAATATCCTGGTGGTGCTTATCCTGGTTAAATATAAAGGACTCAAACACCTGGAAAATATCTACTCTCTAAATTTGACACTTTTTAACTTCTGTTTCTTGCTTACCCTGCCATTCTGGACTCACAGTGCTTCACATGGAGGCAGTCTTGGCGAGCCCATGTGTGCGATTCTCAGTGAACTCTGCTCCATAGGCCTATATGGTGAGGTGCTGTTCAGTGTCCTCCTTACTGTGCAAAAACACCCGGTGTTTTTCCACATGAGAGACTGTTCCTCGGCCACCAGGACGGTGTCCCGCAGCATCCTTATGAGTGTCCTAGCGTGGGTAATAGTCATTCTGGCCACTTTACCTGAACTCGTGTTACATAAACTTCAGACAGAAGGTCAGAAATACCAGTGTGTCTTTAACACACCTCCCTTCCTGCCAGCCGATGAGACACTGTGGAAGCATTTTCTGACTCTAAAGATGAACATTTTGGTTCTTGTTGTCCCACTGTTTGTTTTTGTATTTTGCTGCATATGCATGAGAAAAACACTAAGTTTCAGGGAGAGGAGGTATGGCCTTTCCAAGCTTGTTTTTGCCATCATGGTTGTCTTCCTTCTGATGTGGGCACCCTACAATGTTGCACTTTTCCTGTCCACTTTCCGAGAACACTTCTCCCTGCATGACTGCAAGAGCAGCTACAACCTGGACAAAAGTGTGCAAATAACGAAAATCATCGCCACCACTCACTGCTGTGTCAACCCTCTCCTCTGTGTGTTTCTGGACACGGCATTTGGGAAATACCTCTGCCACCTGTTCCATCTGCGTCACAACACCCCTCTTCAACCCAGTGAGGAGTCTGCACAGGGTCCATCAAGGGAAGAACATGAGCACTCTTCCCAATTGTAAACTAGCGTCCGTCCAAGGAAAGACACATAAACGTTGACTTTTGTCTCTTTGCATTGTTTTGTGTAAATCTTTTACACATTTTTATATAAAATAAGATACAGGAAGAAAAGGGAGGGGGTAAGTGAACGTTTACTCTGCATTGACTTTGTCTCAGGCCCTGTGCTGGGCTCTTTACGAATGGGAGCTCCTCCACCTCTCACTACTTGTCCAGAGCGTGGGCAGAGTTTCGTTTCTCTGAGATGGAAACTGAGGCTCAGGAATGTGTCTAAGATCACACAACTCGGAAGTGGCAGGACTGAGATACAAACCCTGGCAACATTTGCTCCAGTGCCTGCGCTTTTGCCCAGTATGCCAAACTTCCAAAAATTGAGGGGAAAATACATTAAATAAATGTATTTTTAAATAATTAATAAATTGCTTTTAAAATGAATTTGACTTCATTCTAAATTAGAAGCAGCCCATTTATATGGAAGTAATTTTTAGAGACATAATTTCACAGGCGATTAGAATAACTGGTAGCCAAAGGCAATGGGGAAAAAAGAGGTCAGGTGACTTGTTCTGTGAAAATTCTTGATGTTCTCTTAGCTACTTGCTACACCCCAAGGCTCCCAGATCCCCCCAAACTGTGAGCCCCCCACCCCCGGTCTCCAGTATTTCCTTCTACTTTATCATCAAGAGCAGGGAATCTTAGGAAATTTAACAACATTAAATGTGCAATTATGGTTAGAAATGCCTAACAAAATGAGTGTTTGTCCTTTTAAGTACAACACATACCTCAGACCTCACCAGCCCGTAACTAAAAAACGTTGTCCCACTTCCTTTCTACAGTAGAATCAGTAGACCACAGTCTCCTACTTGCCATGTCAACAGAAGGTCACCTCGTCTCATAGGGCTACCTCCCCTGGGACTCCCACACACCACCCCAGATCTGTAAAGGTGGTGCATCCTTGATCCTAAAACCTCCTCCTGTCTCTGGTGATCAGAGCCAGACTCCATACTCACTGGTCTCTTGATAGTCTCACCCCTGACCTTGAGGCTTCAAAGCCACCACAGCCTTGCTGTTGTGGGATAGCCATGGCTCATGCTGAGTCCTGCAGTCAGGGGGCCTGTGCCGGCTGCCTCCTTCTGCTGGCCCAGCATCTTGCTTGCACTGAAGAGACCCAGAGGTTTATCACTGGTACTTGCTGAAGACCTCATTAGGCCATCTGCTCCCGCTGCACTCCAGAGCACCAGCCACGCTGCTCACCTCCCGGCTAATATCAGGGTTATGTTCATGGCACTGAACCTTGGAGACAAGCAGTGGGTCCCTGTCCCTCCTCCACAGAAGTTGCCTTCCTTCCTAGCTAAGACTGATGGGTGCACGTAGGGACACATCAAGACCAAGTCATTGGTCAATCAAAAGGGCTCTTAATTTCCTCCTTAAGAACAGTGGATGAAGGCATAGTGTGGTGGTTCATAACTGTAATCGCAACACTTCAAAAGGTCAAGGTGGGAGGATCACTTGAGCCCAGGAGTTCAAGGCTGTAGTGAACTGTGATCTTGCCACTGCATTCCATCCTGGGTGACAAGTGAGACCCCCGTCTCAAAAAAAAAAAACTGAAATTTTAGTCGATATATAATTGACCAAATTAGATGGAGAAAATCATATTTTTCAAACATGAGAACTCTCCATATGTCACCCCATAATCAAAGACTCCCATTTGAGTTAGATGAAATATTTGAAAAGCCCATTAGGAGGATGGATGAGATCACCAAATGACATGTTTGATTAGCAATAAATGACTCCAAACTATAGTCTATGGCAGTGAGTCTAAAACTTCTACACACATCAAAACCCTTGTGCTGGGCCCCACCCCAGAGTTTCTGATCAGGAGGTCTGTGATGGGATCTCCAAATGTGCATTTCTAACAATTTCCCAGGGGATGCTGCTCCTGCTGGCCCGGGCCCCTCTGAGAACCACTGGTCCAGGGAGAGGAAACTCAGGCTGACTGAGAGATTTGCTTTTGTGCTGAAGACGCAATAAGATTTAGAGCAAGGAGTGAATCATCCAGGAAAGCAGAGAGGTTTGGGGACATGAGAGTGGGCAGTACAGTGGAGAGAAATGAAGAGGATATATGAACCAGCTTTCCTTCAGAGAGGAATTAGGAGAGGAACAAAATGACTTAAGCCAATGATTTCAGTTTTGTTGAGGCCATGATACAGACTTCTTCTCCGGCACCTTCATCTCTCACTGAGGCCTGTGGCTGCCTCTACTCTTTCAGGGTTGCAACAGGGCTATGATCTGGCCTCAGGGCAAACAGGCAACAGTTATAACTGGAAGAAGCCACTCAGGGGTCCTTCCCAGCACAAAGGATCTTACTACGCCAAAGACAAATTCTAGTCACCATCATTTTCTTTTTTTAAATGATGGTGACTAGAATTTGTCTTTGGCGTAGTAAGATCCTTTGTGCTGGGATCTTAGTTTTTCTAGCTTCAAAAATGGTGTTGAGCAATTGGAACTTCCACGCACTCCTGGTGGGAATGTAAGTGACACAACCATTTTTGGAAAATTCTGTCAGTGTCATAAAACATTAAGCTTCTGCCTGTCTGGCCATTCCCTTCCTTAGTTTTACCCAAGAGAAATGAAGATATATATCCTTACAAAGACTCAGTAGTACACAGATGCTCTTGACAGTTTTATGTATATAACCTCAAACTGGAAACAATCCAACTGTCCGACTACAACCAAATGGATAAACAAATAGCAGCATGTCTGGAGAATGAAATACTGCTCATCAATAAAAGGAACAAACTATTGATATACACACAGATGAAATCTCAAAATGCTTGCTGAGTGGAGGAAGCCAGATTTTTTAAAAAGAGTTCATATTTTATGATTCCATTTATATAAAATTCTAGCAAATGCAAACTAATCCATAGTGATAACAAATCAGTGGTTACTGAGTCTGTTGCTGGGTGAGGAAAGAGGAATCAATTAGAAAGGGGCACAAGGAAATTTGGGGAGATGGTGGATATGTTTGCTATCTTGATCGTGGTGATGGTTTCACTGGCATATACATATGTCAACAAACTTATCAGTTTGTGTACCTTAGATGTGTGACTTATTGAATGTTGGCTATACTCCAATAAGGCAATTTTTTTTAAGCCACTAAGACCCTCCCGGCATTCCATGATATCAGTATGGCTTGTCTTGGAAATACATGAACAAACATTTACCTGAGGAGACCCAGTGTCCAGATTTTTTGTTATATCTCCCAAGTAGAGTCATCAGATGACATAGAGGCTGTTCCATCCATTCTTGATTAAAAAAAAAAAACTCTTAAACACCTAGATATAGAGGGAGCATACCTCAAAATAGTAAGCACCATCTGTGACAAACCAACAGCTAACATATTGCTAAATGGACAGAAACTAAAAACATTTCCCCTGAAAACTGGAACAAGACAAGCCTGCCCACTCTCACCCCTCTTGTTCAATATTGTGTTGGAAGTCCTAGCTCAGGCAATT
>NW_007258316.1:171144-174491 GCF_000164805.1 Carlito syrichta
CAAAATAAACGTGCAAAAGACAGTTGCATTCCTATACACCAACAACAAGCAGGCAGAGACCCAAATAAAAAGCACAATCCCATTCACAATAGCTACAAAAACATGAAATACCTCGGCATCTTCCTAACCAGAGAAGTAAGAGACATTTACAATGAAAACTACAAAACACTGCTCAAAGAAATCCAAGAAGACACAAACAAATGGGAAAATATTCCATGCTCATGGATTGATGGATTGATGGAAGAATCAGCATTGCTAAGACGTTCATCCTACCCAAGGCAATCTACAGATTCAACACAATACCCATTAAATTACCAACTTCCTTCTTCTCAGACTTGGAAACGACAATACAGAAATTCATATTGATATGGTCCAAGTAACATTTGGCTGCTAACACTCGACACCAATAAATTGAGAGGCAGGAAAACTGGTAGAAAGAAGTCTATTTCTGAATTCAAATCCGGGGAGCAGAGCATGGCTCCTAGCATTTCTAGCATGATTCTGCTCCCCCTTCAGGTTTTATAGTCTGTTTTTTTAAGTTAAGAGTTGTCAGTACTTATTCATTGACTACGTGACTAGTAGCGCGTTGTATAGAACTTAAATCCCAGTCACCATTTGGCAGTAATGACATTTATGGTATCTCACCGCTTTTTATCAGTAATGCCCGGCAGAAACATTCATCAAGCTGGCCATAGAGTAAAGGGAATTAACAGGGCCTAAGACATCCTACATTTTGTTATGTGCAAAAGTCATTCTACAAATCACAGGACTTACAATTACCTTGATACCATTATTCAAACTTGTGACTACTAAGAAAAGGGAGTAAATGGGATTTTACATCTTTCAGTTAATTGGGCACAGTCTGCAGGAAAGTGAAGGATTCTTTGAAGTTACTTACGGGGAGTGCACAGGAAATAAGGGGAAACACACCTTTTGTTAACTCTCAGGAATGTGGGTACATGCAGGAGCACTTGAACCCTTGTACCCTTGCCATGCCCTTCTCTAAGAATTGTGGCAATATATACAGATAATAGAGGGTCTCCGTATCAATATGGAAACAAAAACGACCACGAATAGCCAAACCAATCCTTAGCAAAAGAAAGAAAGCAGGAGATGTCACACTTCCAGACTTTAGACTTCATTATAAGGCTACAATAATCAAAACAGTCTGATATGGGAACAAGAACAAGCATATAGACCAGTATAGAGACTTCAGAAGCAAAACCTCAATTTCTAACCAACTTTTCTTTGATAAAGCCTCCAGCAACAACCACTGGGGAAAGAAGAACATATTCTGTAAATGGTGCTGGGAAAATTGGCTGACCACATGCAGAAGAATGAAACAGGACGCCTCCCTATCATCATACACAAAAATCAACTTTAAATGAATAAAAGACCTAAACATAAAATCTCAAACTATCAGAATCTTAGAAAACGCAGCAGACATCGTTACAGACATTGGAATAGGCAACCAATTTCTGATCAAAAACCCAAAACTCCATGCCGTAAGAGATAAGGTAGACAAATGGGACCTATCAAACTAAAAGTCTTTGCAAAGCAAAAGAAACCATCAAGGGAGCAGGAAGACAGCCCATAGAATGAGAAAAAATATTTGCCGACTGCATGTCTGACAAAGGTCTATCATCCACGATCTACAGGGAACTCAAATGTGCCAAAAGGAAAAAAACAAGCAGCCCTATTAAAAAGTAAGCAAAACATCCGAATGCGGTGGCTAATGCTTATAATCCCAGCACTTTGGGTGGCCTAGGTGAAAGGATTGCCTGAGCCTACAGGTTCAAGACCAGTCTGGGCAACTTGATGAGACCTCACCGATACAATAAATCAGAAAATTAGCCAGGCATGGTGGCACACACCTGTAGTTCCAGCTACTTGGAAGGCTGAGGCGGAAGGATCAACCAAGCCCAGCAGGTCATGGTTGCGGTGACTGTGAGCATGCCATTGCACTCCATCCTGGGCAACAGAGTGAGACTCCAACTCAAAAAAGAAAAAAGACAAAAGAAACGAATAGACACTCCTCAAAAGAAGACATACAAGCAGCCAACAGACACATGAAAAAATGCTCGGCCTTACTAATCAACAAAGAAATGCAAATAAAACCACACTGAGATACCACCTAACTCCAGGCAGGATGGCCATCATTACTAACTCAAAAAACAACAGATGCTGGAGAGAATGCAGAGGAAAGGGAATGTTTCTACACTGTTGGTGGGAGTGTAAATTGGTACAACTTCTGTGGAGAACAGTGTGGTGATTTCTGAAAGATCTAAAAATTAGCCTTCCATATGACCCAGCAATCCCCCTACTGGCAACATACCCAGAGGAACTCAAATCATTCTACAAAAATGCACCTGTGTGTTTATTGCAACACTATTCACAATAGCTAAAACATGGAACCAGTCGTGCTGCCCAATGAAAGGGGACTGGATTAAAAAACTGGGGTACATATACATGATGAACTATTAGGCAGCCGTAAGGAAGGACAAAATGATGAACTTCGCAGCAACTTGGATGGATTTAGAGTCATCACACTCAGTGATCTATCACAGAAGCAAAGAACTGAGTACCACAAGTTCTCACTCATAAGTGGACCCTGAATACCTATCACAATACTACAAGAAAGGGATTAGCAGTAGTGCCACACTGCCGGTGGGGGAGGGATGGGGGAGCACATAACATCAATAAGGGTACCTGATCCTGAACCAGACAAAGTGAGGACCAGTGGGAGGCGCAAACTTCACCTGTATGTTGATATATACCTAATCCTGAATCGTACCCCCTCATCTTTAAAATAAAATAAAATAATATTAAAAAGCTTAAAAATCAAGCAGCAATGCAAAAAAGAAGTATAGGCTGTTCACGGGCCACAACCTCTCACCTCTGCCACCGGCCAGGGAGGAGTAGGAGGAGGCTGCTGGTGATAACCCCACAGGGAGCACAGTCTTAGCCAGAATGGCTTCAATGGCAAATATAAACACCGTGACAAGGCAAGAGAGAGACCAGGGAAGAAAGTAGCCAGTAGGTATGAAAAGAGGATTAGAAAAGTTCAAGAAGAGAAAGAGAAGGAACAGAGAACTTCTCTTCACAAATTTATAGAAGTAGATCTGGATGCTTCTGTCATCTTCGGCTATTATATAAAATTTCAGAGGAAGTGAAATCATCTTCAGATGTCTACACACACAGTAATGAACTCAAAGAACAATCTTGGTAGAATTTTCAAAATGAAAACATAGAGTGTATAGAAATAAAGATCGCCGGGCTCGGTGGCTCAGCCTGTAATCCCGCGCCTTTGGGAGGCTGAGTGAGTGGATTGCCTGAGACCACGGGTT
>NW_007258316.1:174511-184487 GCF_000164805.1 Carlito syrichta
GCTGAGGCGGAAGGATCGCCGGAGCCCAGCAGGTCGAGGCTGCGGTGGCCGGGAGCGGCCACTGCACTCCAGTCTGGGTGACAGAGTGAGACTCCAACTCAATAAAAAAAGAAAGAAAGAAAGAAAGAAAGATCTGCGAACACTTGCAGTGACAGTGAGTGAAAGGGTTATTGAAGGTCAAAGTCTGGGGTGGATGCCCCAGGTACAATGACCGAAACTCTTAAATAGTTTTTTTGAAACATCAATAACCACAAGATCTCCCCCACCCCCGTCAGACCTAAAGACAAAAATAGAACATGCTTTTCCATTTTTCCATGAACTACTGTATTAGAAAACAAGCAAACTATTAAAAGCAAAAGAGAAGATGGCTAGTTTACTCAAGAAAAGCTGATAGTGTTTCTGCTTTGCCTATAAATTATTTTCTAATGCAAACAAAATCCTATTAGGTCAAAGTAATTCTGATTAGGAACGTTAGAGGGAGAGATTGCAATCTCATGAGCCATCTCCTGTTCATCTCAATTCTGTGTATTTGAAGGTACAAATTGAACTAATTTTAAAATGGGAAGCACAGTCGATAAAATTAGTGAAAAAGCAATGCAATTTGAAGTTGAAAAACAATGCAGGATGCCCAGTTACATTTGAGGTTCAGTTAAGCAACAAATAATTTTTTTTTTGAGTTGGAGTCTCACTCTGTCGCCCAGACTTGGAGTGCTGTGGCTGCTTCCGGCCACTGCAGCCTCGACCTGCTGGGCTCCGGCGATCCTTCTGCCTCAGCCTTCCAAGTAGCTGGAACTACAGGTGCGCGCTACCACGCCTGGCTAATTTTTTGATTTTTATTGTAGAAATGAGGTCTCACCAAGTTGCCCAGGGTCTCGTACCCGTGGGCTCAGGCAATCCACTCACTTCGGTCTCCCAAAACGCAGGATTACAGGCTGAGCCACCAAGCTCGGCCAACAATTTTTTAATACAAGTAAAGTACAAGCTAGAAGCAAAATATAAGTAAACAACAATTACAATATTTGTTGTTTCTTTGGAATTCAAACTTACCTGAGTGTCTTGGGTTTTTTGTTCTTTCTAAATCTGGCGATCTTAATTTTAAGAAATTTATTCATTTTTTTAAAATAAATATTTTTTGGCAGTCAAGACTAGAGCAAAGATAAATGACCCCAGGACTCCTTATAACGAGCAGTTGGGAAATGCTATGGTGTGGTGGACGGTGTGGTGGGGGACAGCTTGCCTCTTCCAGTTACCCTAAACTGCCACAGGGGGACTGTAACACTTAGAAATCTCAGTTCCCATCTGAGCAGCCCCTGAGTTTGGAAGGAGTCAGTGTTTTATCTTGAGGAGCTGTAAGTGACTCTAACAATTTGCTTATTAGTGACTGAAAATCAACCCAAAGGCAGTTTAAACCAATTGAAGTAGAAATGCCAGAACTTCCTTGGTAAGAGGAAAGTATCTGAGTGCTTAGGGAGATTAAAATGCTGGAGGATCAACTGTATCATTAAGACTCGTTCACCCACCTAGGGAAGGTCTAGAGGATATACTTTTGCCATACTCAGAAGAATGAATGAGCTCCAATATCCTTAAAGAACTTTTTAAGTGGTGGCCCTTCTCTGTAGGTCAGAAATTATAGTGAAAACTGCCACCATCAAACCGGGTTTCTAAATACAATGGAGATGGGGAAATCTGAAGAAGCAGGGGACCCAAGATGATGCTGAATTGCCAAAGCAAGGTGGGCATGGCCGCCATAATGGACAGTGGAGCCAAACAGTTCTCAGAATTGTCTGACCCACAGAGATCTTTGGAACTTACTGGTTGATTATAGTGTTCCTAGAACTGAAACAGAGGGAAGTCTGTTAAATTCTCACTTGATCTGTATAAGCAAAAGAGTGCTATCTCTCGTGATCAGAGGTATAACTTTAATCAACACTGATAGTCATGGCCCTTCAGTCATTCTCAGATTTGAGGTAGTTTACAAACCCAGATCCCCTGAATGAAAGGCAGACTGGATCCTCTTAAGGAAGGACACTGCTACTTTGCAAACAATTTATCCTGATAATCTTTCTACCAACCTTCCCCCCAAAAACCTAGGGCCATTTATCCAGGTGACTGTGCATTGATAGAAAGAAAATAATTAGGCTTTTTGGAGATTCCTAGGTCCTGGCTCTTCACAGAGACTAATTTC
The DNA here is from genome assembly GCF_000164805.1 of Carlito syrichta. NCBI lineage: Eukaryota > Metazoa > Chordata > Mammalia > Primates > Tarsiidae > Carlito > Carlito syrichta. Next base: position 176,697 of record NW_007258316.1, read on the forward strand.
AAGAGACCTAAAACATTTCTGTGGTCTACCAGTCAAAGTACAACTTTATGGAGGTCAGGCAATCATTAGAGTTTTAGCTGAGGTCCGTCTCAGTGGACCCAGAGAATGCCTGAATCCATCCTATGGTTATTTCCCCCATTCCAGAATATATAATTGGAATAGAGATACTCAGCAACTGGTCAGAATCCCACACTGATTCGCCATAGAGTGAGGGTCAAGTGGAAGCCATTGGAACTGCTTCTGTACGAGGGAACAAAGAAGGGAATATAAGGAGAGAACAAAGAAGCAGCTTCGACCTTGGAGCAGGCTTCACAGACTTCACTCCCTTCCTGAAAACTGTTTTGAAAACGTTGCAAAATTAATAACACCCTTATCCACTGCACCTGCATAACTGGCTATATCTGCTTCTGTAAAATTGCTTGCTTTCCTACGCTAGCAGAATAATGTGATAAGAGCTCCAAGTTCTATCTTTAATGCCCCAAGTTCTATCTTTAACCCACTAGAATGTAAGTCTAAACTACCTTAGACAGCCCTGTGTTGCAGCTGGCCACCCTTGCTTTGGAATTCATTATCCAGCAAGTGGCCACCGGCCATGGCCAAATCTGGCTAATAAGCCTCTCCTTTGTTACTTATAACTTTGTGTCGGTGTCTGTGATTTAAGCTCTCCGACCCTACTTCACTTCTACCTGCCAAGATACCAAACAAAAACAACACTGCATGCCTGGAGGAACTGCAGCAAGAACTTGAAAGATGAAGAATAATAATTCCTACACCTCCCCACTCAGCTGGCCTGTCTGGTTTGTGCAGAGGCCAGATGGGTCTTGGCAAATGACAGTGGGTCACTGCAAACTTCATCAAACAGGGACTCCTGCTGCAGCTGCAGTGTCAGGTGTGGTTTCATTGCTGGGACAAATCAGCACTTCCTTTGGTCCCTGGTATGGAGTTGCTAAATTTGTTTTTCTCTATTCCTGTTAGTAAAGACCATCAGAAGCTATTTGTTTTCAGCTGGCAAGGCTGGCAATACACTGTGAGGAGAGAGCTGACTCTGTCTCAAACCACACCAATGCCTGGGGTTAGGAGGGACTTCCCCACTGCACTGTCTCCAGCCTAGGCTTAGACTGGGCACTGCTCCCAGAGGAGGCAGTTTCATGCTCTAAGCAAGGAAGTGCCTGTCCAGTGAGGGGTAGACCAGCTCACTCCTTTTGGGTCATGTGTTTTGCTTTTTGCCACAGGTACCCATAAGCAAATCATAATGTTGTTTACTATACTTTTAAAAAAATATGTAAATGGGGCTGGTTGAGGTGGCTCACACCTGTAATCCCAGCATTTTGGTAGGCCAAGACAAGAGGATTGCTTGAGCCCAGGAGTTTGAGAACAGTCTAGGCAAAATAGCAAGAACTAGTCTCTACAAAAAAAATTTTTTTTTAATTAGCAGAATGTGATGGTGTGCACCTGTAGCCCCAGTTACTTGGGAGGCTGAGGGGGGAGAGCAGCCTGAGCCCAGGAAATCAAGGCTGTGGTGAGCTGTGATCATGCCACTGCACTCTAGCCTGAGTGACAGAGTGAGATCCTAAAAAATAAAAATAAAAAAAAATATATATATATATATATATTATATATATGTAAATAGTCTCATAACTTAAGTCCTTCTGTTATAGTTCATTTTGCAGTGTATATAATGATAGGCACTACTCCACTTAATCATGAATGGTGTCTACTGTAGCAATAGACCACAGTTCATTTATCTTCCCTCTGGATGACAGGCTGAGATTTTCACTGTTTCTGGTTTCTTATTATATCATGACTGGACATTCTTACATACATCTCTTTATGCATCATAGACTGGGCTCAGATGCCTGCTGCACAGGGATAACTCTTTCTTCCATTCAAGATTGGCCAGTGATTATTTCTGAAAACAATGGTCTGCTAGATGATTCTGAATGCATTTATGGGTAGACTGCCCCAGCTCCAACAGAGAGAGACCCTGACTCAAACAAACAAAAAAAGAATGAGAGAGCAGATGAGGCTAGCCTAGGAGTGCATAGAACCCGTCTGCAGCCACTCTGATGCGCAACCAAACACTCCCCCACCACACACTCCTTAGTTTCTCCTGGTGTGTTAATTAGAGAGTCCAACAGTTTTTATAGATATAAGAACCAAAACTTAGATTTTGATGAAAAATGGTAGATTGGATTTTATGACTGGAATGGTAAAATGAAATTGGGTTTTTATTATATAAGGTGGGAAAGTTTAAGTCCCGGTGGAAAAAAAACAAAAAACAAACATTCATTGGGAATTGTTTGAAACTTCAAGGATTACATAAGATTTTTTTGATTCAATAGAAATCAGATGACTCTAACCCCACAGGAAATAGAAAAATAAAGAGGAAGCCATGGCAAATAAGCTGGAAAAGAAAACAACTTCTTTAGAGAAAGGCTTGGGACTTAGAGACCCCAGGAGACAAGAACAAAAATGTTAAGGGGATGTGCCCTAACCAGTCTTAGAGGTGGGGGCTGCAGTAGGGGAAATGCAGCTCATACTGGGTCTCGAAGAGTGACTGGTGTTATAGCAAGATCTAGCAATGACCTGAAATAAAACATGAATGACTCTTGCAGGCAGTCCAGTCTAGGGAGTAAACTTTCTCTATATGGGGAAGTATCGTCGATGCAGAATAAATTATGAAATGCCACAGAAAGCATCCTGTTCCTGGTCAGTCTTCTTTTCTGGGATGGTCTGTGCAACTGTGCAGGCAGAGCCCTGGCCGTGGCATCCTGGTGAGAGGCACATGGGGGCTGAAATCCAGCCACACTGCTTGCCAGGCCTCAATCCCTGGAAGGGAAGGTACATGCCTGGGCAAGGGTACCACTCTAGGATGGTACAGAGGTCCTGTGTGGACTGGTAGGGCCACTCCCTGACTGCTCTCTGATCGGGCACCATGAAATGCTCTGCCTGTTTTTCCCTGTGCTGTCATATCGTTCCTGTCCTGTGTGTGGGCACCTGACTTCTGCGGTCTCTAACTCTAAATCTTTCTCTAAAGAAGTTGTTTCCTTTTCCAGCTTATTAACCATTCCTTCCTCTCTATTTTTCTGTTCCCCATGGTTTCTGTACATGCTACAAAACAAAATAACCTGTGGGGTTCGAGTCATCCAGTTTCTATAGAATCAAAAAAAAAAATCTTATTCAATTCTTGAATTTTGAAACAATTCCAATGAATGTTTTTTTTTCCACCAGAGTTTGTACCCCTCCCCCACATAATAAAAACCCCTATTTCTTTTTACCACTCTACGCATAAAATTCAACCTACCATTTTCCAAGCATGCACACATCTCTTCCTGTAAAGCTGTCCCTGCTGGTGACTCTGTTGGCTTGAAGACTCTTGACATATATAGAAGCTTAATTCCACTTAAGGAAGATGAAAAAGGTGTGTGACTTCCTCTCACAAGGGTAGACTCAGAATAAAATAGCTGCCTGATGTACCATGTTTTGTTTTCTTCTTATAGTTCTGTAAAGTGGTGTTAAACCACCCTTCCTGGAAGTAGTGGCCAAGGAGAAGGCTAGGGCTGGACAAGGCTCAGCCTGCCCTGTGTCCACCTGCCTCCAATCTAGGGGGCCGTCTGCTTCTTCCTGGGAGGAAAGCATGCTGGAACCAGCGCGTTCCCACAAAAAGTCATATTCTTTTTGCCTTATCTCCCCTCTCCCCCGCTTTCCCTGGTAGTAGAGAGTAGAGGAACAAATATATATATGAAAGGTTTAATAATTTGAAAGACTGTATTGAAGAACAATCAGGAAATGACACCCTCAGGCTCTCTCTCAACTCAATAAGGAAGAAACAAATTTTTTAAAAACTTTTTATTGTAAAGATGTGGGGTACAATTCAGGGTTAGGTTATGCAAGTGTTCATCATGCAGGTACTCTTGTTGATGAGGTGTGTCCTCCCTCCCCTGGAATTTTCTCACTACTGCCCATCCTTTTCTTACAGTATTATGATAATTGTTTAAAGTCCACTTATGAGTGAGAACATGTGATACTCAGTTTTTTGTTTCTGTGATAGATCACTCAGTATTATAGACTGTAGGAAACAGAAATTTTTTTTTTTTATTTTAAAGGTACAGCCGGACTAGGTGCCTCAGCCTGTAATCCCGCGCTTTGGGAGGCTGAGGTGAGTGGATTGCCTGAGCGCGCGGGTTCAAGACCCGCCTGGGCAACTTGACGAGACCTCATCTCTACAGTAAATCAAAAAATTAGCCCGGCATGGTAGCACGCGCCTGTAGTTCCAGCTACTTGGAAGGCTGAGGCGGAAGGATCGCCGGAACCCAGCAGGTCGAGGCTGCGGTGGCCGGGAGCGGCCACTGCACTCCAGTCTGGTTGACAGAGTGAGACTCCAACTCAAAAAAATAAAAAATAAGCCGGGCTCAGTGGCTCAGCCTGTAATCCCGCACCTTTGGGAGGCTGAGGTGAGTGGATTGCCTGAGCCTGCGGGTTCAAGACCCACCTGGGCAACTTGGTGAGATCTCATCTCTACAATAAATCAAAAAATCAGCCGGGCGTGGTCGCGCATGCCTGTAATTCTGGCTACTCAGAAGGCTGAGGTGGAAGGATCACCGGAGTCCAGCAGGTCGAGGCTGCGGTGGCCAGGAGCGGCCACTGCACTCCAGTCTGGGCGACAGAGTGAGACTCCAACTCAAAAAATAAATAAATAAATAAATAAAATAATAATAATTAAAAATAAAAATAAAGATGTAGGTATAATTCAGGGTTAAGTATACAAATGTTCATTATTCAGGTACCCTTATTGATGAGATGTGCCCCCCTTCCAGCCCCCCCCACCAAAAACCAGAAAATTTAAAGGGGCTCTTTGGTATGTTTGTCTGTTTTGTATTTTGTAGTCAAAGTAGCACAATCAAGTTCTAGAAAATGTAACATTTTAGACAAGTGGCCTGAGACAGAACCATAGACCAAGAAAACATGTTGCTTTTTGGATTTCTGATGGACATTTCTCTCAGTCACATGGAAGTTCACACACTGTCACCTTCTGATGACTCAAAGGCTTTGACTGCCATCCTGGCAAAGCTGAAACTAAGGAAACTGGTTTCCCTTCCTTATCTCCATCTATCCCTGCCTTCCCCGCAAGAGTTTCCACATTCTCCTTTAAAATTCAAACCCAGAGCCCATCTCCAGCACTGCAGAAGGCCCAGGGCCTCCTCAGAATTCCCACAGATTCCGAGGGCCTCACCTTCCCTGACTACCTCTCACCTCCCTCCACACCCGGGCTGCTCCCTCAATTCTCACTCTCTCATCTCAGGGAGCATTGTCCTCTCTCCACGTGCTTTCCTCGCATGCAGACACTGTCCTGGGTGCTCCCTAAAGAAAGGGACACCTTGGCCAACAAAGACTAGTTGTCTTCATCGGGATGTCCTAGGCATACACGAGAAAACACTCTACCTATCATGGGCAGAAATGGTCTCCACAACGACAATTTCCTCAGGGCCCAAGTTGTCATGTTTCTGGCACCCATGCACCTTCTCCAAGGAGGTTTTCTGCTATGTCCGTACCTCCCCTGACCTGCAGTCAACTCTAAGGTCTCTTGTTCACTTAGTAGAGCAAGTCAACTCTCTTAATCTCTAACCTCTCGACACCCTGATTGGAATAGGGGGCTCACTTTTCTCAGCCAACATGACCTCATAAGACACTTTGTTTATAGACTTCTCTAAGACACACTTTCTGATTCTACCCTAAAATTGAGGAATTTTTCTTTTCATTTCTGCTCAAGTATTAGTGACATCCTGCTTTGCGATATGGTGCTCAGAGCCCAACAGGACTACCACCTTCATGGGAAGAAGCGGTGGGTGCTCATAGCCACATTGCCACTGTGGCTGGTGACTGTTCACATTCTCTACACTTTGTGAGTGTGGGCCTGATGTACTGACGACATCCCTATGTATTCTGGCAACTCCTCTAAATTTTAGAAAAGAGAGACATACAAGAGCCATGGGTTCACCACATATTCAGAAGTGAAGGGAAGTAGAGTGTCCCAATGCCAAAATATTCACTACCCCTTCCTATTGAACCACCTCACTGATATTGTGGCCACATGGATTACTTTGGCCAGTAACATGATGGAAATGATAAGGCCTCTTCCAAGCAGAAGTTTTAAGAGTTACTGAATAGTACCCCCATCACTTTTATCTCCCTTTCTGTCTTCAGCCCAACATGCTCCAAATAGGGACTGCCAGTTCAGCCTGGGTCTCAAAATGAAGAGTTGAGCCATGGAGGCAATGTTGACCCATGATAGGCGTGGGTACAAGAGAGAAACAAACTTTTGTCATGTAACCCACTAAGGTTTTGACTTAGGGCCGTTTGCTATAGTAGTACAACATAGCATGAGAAGACAGATACAGTGATAATAGGTTTAATTTCAACCTGGAAAGGGAATTTCACCGGTGGGCCTTAATTTCACTTGGTATTTTATTTATACAAGAAAATTCATACTGTTTAAATATTATGTTTCAGCCGGGCTCAGTGGCTCAGCCTGGCTGTGGATTGCCTGAGCCCACAGGTTCAAGACCCGCCTGGGCAGCGAGACCTCATCTCTACAATAAATCAAAAAATCAGCCGGGCGTGGTAGTGCATGCCTGTAATTCCGGCTACTTGAAAGGCTGAGGCAGAAGGATCGCCGGAGCCCAGCAGGTCGAGGCTGCGGTGGCCGGGAGTGGCCACTGCACTCCAGTCTGGGTGACAGAGTGAGACTCCAACTCAAAATAAATAAATAAATAAATATTATGTTTCATAGGCTGGAATTATAACAACTGTGCTCACTGACTAATCTTCTCAAGCTATTAAAAATGGACAGCATATTTAGCCATAATTCAAAGGAGTAAATAGAAAAAAAGTGAGTTTCATCCTGGGTTTATGAGACCTTAATTCATATCTCTTCCTGACAGATTTCAGAAACTTCTGTAGGCAGTGGCAGAACTGTGTATCTCATTAACAGTGGGGAACGCTGGCCAAGTGGTCACCCCCACAATGGAGGCAGAATTTCAGGACCCTTGTCTAATCTCTGCCTTTTCAGGGGCAGTTTCACCCTGGTGGACAATTTGGCCTGTTGGGACCAACGAACCAAAGGAAAAGCTAAAAGCAGCAAAACAGTCCCTTCCCAGGAAAGGGTTACTGATCTGAGAGAGTAGATACCTGGACACTACTGGGCCCCTTTTACTGGTGAGGGGAGTCTACACATTAGTAGCTAAGACCCAGTCATCTCTTAATTCCCTTCCCTTGTGTCAAGACAGAGAAGAAAACCATGGGGAACACATTTAAAGGGCAAAGCATAAAGTATCAAAAAAGCAGTGAAAGGAAGGCCAGAAAGGGGGAAGGATATCATAGAAGCCAAGAAAACAGCTCTGAAGAAGAAGCACATGGTCAATAGGATCAGAAGCTGCAAAGGGACCAGGTGGGAAGACAGCTGAAAAGCCATGTAAACCTGGTGATTAGGAGGGCAGGGGTGTCCTTTTCCAGAGCAGTTCAGGAGAGTGAAGAGATTAGAGTTAAAATGCAGTGGGAGGGGGAAGAAAGACTGAAAAGAAAGTGAAGACAGTCTGCTCAGACTATGCTTTTAAGAGCATGGTGGAGAAAAGTGTTTAAAAACCAGTGACTTCCAATTCACAATAACCACACACACAAAAAAAAGAAAGCAAAAGAAAAAGAAATACCTTGGCATCTTCCTAACCAGAGAAGTGAAAGACCTTTACAATGAGTACTACAAAACACTGCTCAAAGAAATCCAAGAAGACACAA
>NW_007258316.1:185061-185974 GCF_000164805.1 Carlito syrichta
CTGGGGAAAGGAGAACCTATTCAGTAAATGGTGCTGGGAAAACTGGCTGATCACATGCAGAAGGTTGAAACAGGACCCCTACCTATCACCATACACAAAAATTAACTCTAAATGAATCAAAGACCTAAATGTAAAACCTCAAATGGTAAGAATCTTAGAAAATGCAGGAGACACCCTTATGGAAATTGGAACTGGCAACAAATTCCTATTCTGAATCCTAAATGCCCATATCTTAAGGACCTCATCAAAGTAACAAGTTTCTGCAAAGCAGAATAAACCATCAAGAGAAAGGGAGACAACCCACAAAATGGGGAAAAATATTTGCCAACTGTATATCTGACAAAGGCCTAACATCTAGGATCTACAAGGAACCTAAATGCGCTGAAAAGAAAAAAACAAGCAGCCCCATTAAAAAGTGGGCAAAAGACAAGAATAGACACTGCTCAAAAGAAGATATACGGGTAGCCAACAGACACATGAAAAAGTGCTCAGCCTCATTTATCATCAGAGAAATGCAAATCAAAACCACATTGATATACCACATAACCCCAGTAAGAATGACCATCATTAATAAAACAAACAACAACAGATGCTGGTGAGGATGCAGAGAAAAAGGAACCCTTCAACACTGCTGGTAGGAATGCAAACTAGTGCAACCTCTTTGGAAAACAATGTGGTGGTTTCTGAGAGAACTAGAAATTGATCTTCCACATGACCCAGCAATTCCCCCATTGGGAATATATCCAGAGGAACTCAAATTATTCTATAAAAAAGATACCTGCACATGTATGCTTATTGCAGCCCTATTCACAATAGCAAAAACATGGAACCAACCATGTTGCCCATCAAAGCTGAACTGGATAAAAAAAATGTGGTACATATACACAATGGAATATTTATGCAGCCATAAAGA